>NC_081765.1:34246181-34358681 GCF_963082965.1 Carassius carassius
CGATACTGAAACAGCACTGGTCCACCTGCAGAGTTAAATCAAACAGAAGAGTCTTAGCTGGACAAACATGCTCCTGTTTTATCGCTGAGGTCTGTGTGACAGTCACTCGTCTCAGGTTTCTGTCAAACACAGAGAGGACTTGACACACGTGCTTTTCATTTTCACTTAAAAACATCAGTGCTGCTTGCATTCAGGAGGATAAAATACACCAGCGTGTTTAAAGATGCTTTAGAAAAACTTTTTTTTTTATTTTTTTATTTCTTCCTGTAGTTTTGCTGAACCGGTTTCCAGAGGCTCTAGGGGTTCCCAGATCCTAAAAACATGGAGCAGAAGAACAGTGAGGTGTGTCAGACATAATACCTAGATATACTAAAGTGCTGATTAGACTCATATTATTATATGATTAGTTGTGTTGATGGTAGTTTTTGACCCGTTCTGTGACCCGTCAGCTGCTGCTCATTTAATCAAAGCCACCAGCAGAGAATTTATTTATTTTTTCTCAATATATATATTTTTAAATATCTGTAGTTTCAGTTTAGCATTATTAAACTACAGTACATAAAAATGAGAAATGTTGCCAATTTTCTTTCTTTCTTTCTTTCTTTTGATTCAGTTCATATATATATATATATATATATATATATAGTTTTGGTAATATTGTGAATCCAGACAGACTTATGTAAAGAATCATGTAAATACAATTAGAAAAACATCAGATGGTTTCATGGTTTAATGTTGATTGAATTGATTGGAAGAGTTCAAACATGACACTGTCTGGTGATTTACTCTTACAGTACGAACAAAAAGCCTGACAAATGAATTGACTCTTTAAACAATTAAACAAATGCAACAACAGCTCGTGAAAGACTCAGCATCTGTGAATGTGAAACATAGTTTCTTTTCCTCTCAATCGTTTAAATATATGAATCGGTGTGTTGTGACGGTTTGTTGTGTGTTTTTCTATGAAGGGTTCTGCTGTAAATGTTCTGCTATCAAACATCAGTGTTGATTCAATATCAGTATTAAGGTCAGTATTTTACTGGTGTTTTCTAGTTTGCTGAGGTTTGATGGGTTGTCTCTTTTTGCAGAAAGATTTAACTAATTATTGTAATTCATTCTTAAACTTTAGAAGGATCTCAGAGAAGCATTCTTTCAAGAGTGTCTGCTTTCAAAAGGATCTGCTCAATGCTGGTAAAATATAACAGTAAAACAATGTGAAGTATGAAGAATATCATATTCACAGTTATATGTATTAATTAGTAAAACATGCCACTTGAAGCTCTGAAAACCCATGCATTATCATGTTGTCTGTCTTGTTTCATTAGGATCTCGTCTTAAATGTTTTCTCTTGTTTTTGCTTCAAGGTGACAAAAGCAATTTCTAAGTGATATTTATGCACTGCTGCATGAAGGATGAGTTGATTTTTCAGCGTCTTCATGAATCACAGCAGCTCAGACATTCTGCTAAACATCTTCTTTTGTCTTCTCCAGAAGGAAGGAAGTCCTACAGTCTTGAGAGAACGTGAAGGTGAGTGAATGATGATTAGCTGAACTAGTGCCTCAAAGGCTGGTTTGATGCTACAAGGTCGATGAAGGGACGGACAGATGGACGGTCACTCAGCTGGTTGAGTCTCCTTCTGTTCTGAGTATGTCAAAGCCATCCAGAGGTCAAGGGTCAGCAGTGAAGGGGTCAGGAAGCCAAACTGTCCTCTGTAATTTGCTCAGAGCAGTGTGTTGGGGAACAAAGAGAATCTGATGCATTAAAAAATAAAATGCATAGTTAAATTAGTGTTACAATGATGATACTGTGTTTGATCCAGTTTTAAAATTGTAAATTGTTTCACTTTGTTTCTGTATTTTTAATCAAATGCAGCCTTGGTGAGCAGAAGAGAAAAACATTCCTAATTTTTGGAAATGTTTGACCGGTATTGGCTGATGTTTCTTTATCATTATGTAACTGGTTGCAGATTTGACTTTGTAAAATGAGCATAGGTGACTAAAACACGTTTGTGTTACTACAGCATTTCCTTCCAAAAGACTCTGGCAAACGGTTTCATCAAAAGTTCATCAGTATGGAAGTGATATTGTGTTTGAATTACACATCGAGTCCGGTTCTGGTGGTGTTGTTAATTCTTTTGAAATGGAGAGCAAAGCAGATGTCCATCAATGTCATGGAAAATATTCTAGTAAACACAGTGCAGATTTAATTTCAATATAAGCTCCAGTGCATCTCATTTTAAGCACGTTCCTGAAATCATTTAGAGAAACCAAACGCTCTTGTGTTTTCAGGAAACGTCATCCGCTCATTTTTGGACTGACCTGTAGACAGTGTTGTGCCAGTTCATACTTAAAAAGAACTAGCTCAAAGTTCAGTTCACACAGATGATAATGAACTAGTTCATGTTCATAGTTCATTTTTTTTTTTAAATGAACTAAGTTCACATATCTAAAAACAAACTAGTTCACGTTCATTTGTTAAATTCTTTTTAAGATAGGCCACTATCTTACTCAATAGAACCTCTTTACCATCCATTACCAGCTGCAAATCACTGCCACTCCAAAACTAATCAAAATTATTGTAGCCTACCAATAAACAAGAGACAATTATTTATACATTTCAAGGTTTGTGTATTTGATGTATTTGTCATGTCTGTGTGAGGCATACACTGAGTTTCGTTAAGTTAGGTTGTGCTCTAGTTCACGTGCAATGCAAGTGAGCGCGCGGGCACCTCCGTTATATTCGTTTCGTCGGCCTATTCATTAAATACAGGCAATTGGTTGATGAAAAGTTGATTAAAATTAAGATACAATTTATACAAAACGAAATTCACTTTAAAGAAAGGCTTTCTATTTCAACTTCAACGGTCTGCTCCATGTCTCATATTGCGCATCCTATCTTACTCGGTCGTGCTGTTCACTTTTCATAAATCAACATAAATGGAAAAAAAAATAACATTATAATATTTTAACAAATATAAGACACGCTTTTTTTAATGGCTACAACAGTATAGTATGCCTACATAGCCTACTCTCTATTTGTACAAATTTCTGCACATTAATTTAATTCTGAATTTTGCACACACAAGTTTAAAGGCATTTGTTCAAATCAAGTTCACGGATAATTGTGCGTGCATTTATTAGCCTAATCATTATGATACTAAAATCCTAACAAATAGTATGCTATGTACAAAAAATCAGATGAGCCCATAAAATGAACGGTTAAGCATTTTCCTCCAATAGAAAACCATTATAAGAACGCTTAATGTGGCTTAATGCAGATTAGAATGTCCCCTTATTATGTCGAAATAACGAGATATCGATACTAGGCTACTGTGTCCACCGTGGTCTCCTTTTTGATCAGCGGAAACGATTTTTGCTTGTTTGGGATCTGACTGTCCAGCGTATTTGAAAAAGTTAAGCAAACTTTCCTGTCTTTTTGACATTTTTCCCCTGCGTGAAACGATCGAAGCTAACAGCATCTCAACTAGTACAACAAGCACGCAAGTCATGTGTCACAAACATTGAACACTACACAAATAGTAATTTTTTTTTTATTTAGGCGATTAATTTTAGTGACACAGGAGGTGCCGCATCCAATGTCGGAACATGTTCCGGCTCAAATTAAGCCCTGGTAAAACCTGACTTTTTAAATGAGCGTGAACGTGAACTGCGCGTGCTGTTCATTCCTGCCAGAGTGAGCGCCGCTCTCGTTCACGTTCATTGTATGAAAAGTGATTCGTTCAGTTCAGCGTTCGGCGAAAATATGAACGCGTTCAGTGAACGTCGTTCAGTGAACGTCGTTCATTGAACGCGTTCAAGCACAACACTGCCTGTAGATCATCAATGTTAATAACTGGCCAACTCATATATAGAGGATCAGTTAAATCACTGGATAAACTCCATTGGATGCTTTCTGAGACCTGTTTTGGTATTGTTAATGTACTTGAAGCATTTGTAATGCATTTTACTGTACAATGTATGTCACCTTTATTTATATAGCGCTTTAAACAAAATACATTGCATCAAAGCAACTGAACAACATTCATTAGGAAAACAGTGTCAATAATGCAAAAATGATAGTTAAAGGCAGTTCATCATTGGATTCAGTTATGTCATCTCTGTTCAGTTAAATAGTGTCTGTGCATTTATTTGCAATCAAGTCAACGATATCGCTGTAGATGAAGTGTCCCCAACTAAGCAAGCCAGAGGCGACAGCGGCAAGGAACCGAAACTCCATCGGTGACAGAATGGAGAAAAAAACCTTGGGAGAAACCAGGCTCAGTTGGGGGGTCAGTTCTCCTCTGACCAGACGAAACCAGTAGTTCAATTCCAGACTGCAGCAAAGTCAGATTGTGCAGAAGAATCATCTGTTTCCTGTGGTCTTGTCCTGGTGCTCCTCTGAGACAAGGTCTTTACAGGGGATCTGTATCTGGGGCTCTAGTTGTCCTGGTCTCCGCTGTCTTTCAGGGATGTAGAGGTCCTTTCTAGGTGCTGATCCAGCATCTGGTCTGGATACTTACTGGATCCGGGTGACTGCAGTGACCCTCTGATCTGGATACAGACTGGATCTGGTGGCCACGGTGACCTCGGAACAAGAGAGCAACAGACAAATATTAGCGTAGATGCCATTCTTCTAATGATGTAGCAAGTACATAGGTTGTTATGGGAAGTGTTTCCGGTTCCGGTTTACCTAATTAATGCAGCCTAAAAATCCTTTAACGGATTTGGATAATAAAAGCATATTAGTATGTTATGTGTATGCCAGGTTAAAGAGATGGGTCTTTAATCTAGATTTAAACTGCAAGAGTGTGTCTGCCTCCCGAACAATGTTAGGTAGGTTATTCCAGAGTTTGGGCGCCAAATAGGAAAAGGATCTGCCGCCTGCAGTTGATTTTCATATTCTAGGTATTATCAAATTGCCTGAGTTTTGAGAACGTAGCGGACGTAGAGGATTATAATGTAAAAGGAGCTCATTCAAATACTGAGGTGCTAAACCATTCAGGGCTTTATAAGTAATAAGCAATATTTTAAAATCTATGCGATGCTTGATAGGGAGCCAGTGCAGTGTTGACAGGACCGGGCTAATATGGTCATACTTCCTGGTTCTAGTAAGAACTCTTGCTGCTGCATTTTGGA
Source organism: Carassius carassius (assembly GCF_963082965.1). Taxonomy (NCBI): domain Eukaryota; kingdom Metazoa; phylum Chordata; class Actinopteri; order Cypriniformes; family Cyprinidae; genus Carassius; species Carassius carassius. Next base: position 34,251,317 of record NC_081765.1, read on the forward strand.
CTAGCTGTAGTTTGTTTACTAAGCGTGCAGAACAACCACCCAATAAAGCATTACAATAATCTAACCTTGAGGTCATAAATGAATGGATTAACATTTCTGCATTTGACATTGAGAGCATAGGCCGTAATTTAGATATATTTTTGAGATGGAAAAATGCAGTTTTACAAATGCTAGAAACGTGGCTTTCTAAGGAAAGATTGCGATCAAATAGCACACCTAGGTTCCTAATGATGACGAAGAATTGACAGAGCAACCATCAAGTCTTAGACAGTGTTCCAGGTTATTACAAGCAGAGTTTTTAGGTCCTATAATTAACACCTCTGTTTTTTCAGAATTTAGCAGTAAGAAATTACTCGTCATCCAGTTTTTTATATCGACTATGCAATCCATTAGTTTTTCAAATTGGTGTGTTTCACCGGGCTGCAAAGAAATATAGAGCTGAGTATCATCAGCATAACAGTGAAAGCTAACACCATGTTTCCTGATGATATCTCCCAAGGGTAACATATAAAGCGTGAAGAGTAGCGGCCCTAGTACTGAGCCTTGAGGTACTCCATACTGCACTTGTGATCGATAGGATACATCTTCATTCACTGCTACGAACTGATGGCGGTCATATAAGTACGATTTAAACCATGCTAATGCACTTCCACTGATGCCAACAAAGTGTTCAAGACTATGCAAAAGAATGTTGTGGTCAATTGTGTCAAACGCAGCACTAAGATCCAATAAAACTAATAGAGAGATACACCCACGATCAGATGATAAGAGCAGGTCATTTGTAACTCTAAGGAGAGCAGTCTCAGTACTATGATACGGTCTAAATCCTGACTGGAAATCCTCACATATACCATTTTTCTCTAAGAAGGAATATAATTGTGAGGATACCACCTTTTCTAGTATCTTGGACAGAAAAGGGAGATTCGAGATTGGTCTATAATTAACTAGTTCTTTGGGGTCAAGTTGTGGTTTTTTGATGAGAGGCTTAATAACAGCCAGTTTGAAGGTTTTGGGGACATATCCTAATGACAATGAGGAATTAATAATAGTCAGAAGAGGATCTATGACTTCTGGAAGCACCTCTTTCAGGAGCTTAGATGGTATAGGGTCTAACATACATGTTGTTGGTTTAGATGATTTAACAAGTTTATACAATTTAACAAGTAAGGCATTATATCTTTTCATAAATAATTTTAAACAAAGTTGCATTTTAATAATGCATTATAATAATTAGCAGATTCCTTGTTGCATCTGAAACTAGTTGTTTGTCTTGTGTTTTAATTCATTTTACTTTGTAAATGTGTAACACTGGATAGATAAGTATTATAATGTTTTATAACTGTTATTCATGAGATCATATGTGCATTACAAAGCATAAATAATGCTTTAAAAAATACTTTTATAATGCATTATACATAAAGGCTTCAAGTAAAATGTTACCAAAATCTTTAATTATAAACACATATTGATTTGGCTGCATAAAATCTGGATTATTATAATTAAGTTAAACGAAAACCATTTTTGTTGCTTTGAATAAACGTTAAAATGAATATATATATATATATATATATATATATATATATATATATATATATATATATATATATATATATATATATATATATATATTATTAGCTGTGTAATAAGTGTAATATATATATTACACTTATTACACAGCTAATTTTATTTCAGCTAATTGCATTGTAGTTTAATTTTGAAGTACATAATTAAAATGATATGGATACAATAAAAACTATATAGACGTACAATAATAACAACAACAACAAACACAACAAAATGACTATAACTTTTACTAAAATTTAAATGAAAAATGAAATAAATGTTTAAATAAAAACGTATTCAACCTTGATACTATAAAACAACATTGCATAGAATTGCAGGTTTCTTTTAACTTCATTGAACATGCTTTTGAGTTCAATTGTGTGGCTTTTGCAATGTAAAAACAGCTGTTTCAGTCATTTTAAAATACTGTAAAAATGAATGCATTTGAAAAAAAAATGGTTGTATTAGATCTAGGCTGTTTTTAATAATTTCATAGCTGTTATGAATTACATATGTTATGATATTTGTTACATCCATCTGGTCAGATCAGAAGGATGAAAAAACATAATATCAGAAACTTTGAATGTCAATGCCACTGAAACAGTTGCTTTATTTAAGTCTTTTTCTATCTTTATTAATCATTTTCCTCATTCTCATCTTGTGAGTCTAGACAGTCAGACAGAAACAATATCAAAGACATTTTTCAGCTCCCAGCAGATTTTAATAGGCAACCGTTTTATTGCAGGATAAAATAAATAATACCCAAAAGTCAAACTTTAAAGGTTTAGAAATAGACTCTGCTCAAATGAATTCATTACAAAAGCACAGGACAGACAGTGTTTGTTTTTCTGGGTGTTTAATGTGTGAACAGATGGACAGAGCTTATGTGCCTTGATAATCAAAGACACTGATCGAAGCTGAATTTCTCTCTGAACGACTCGATTTAAAGGATCGCCCTTCATGAACTCAGAGGGAATCTGATGGCTCATAAAGACCAGTAAAACTCTTTGAAATTAATCAAATCTTTCAAATAGACTCTTGGGAAGTTGACTGGATTTCTGTGATGTTTTCTCCACAGTTTTATGTCGTATCCACCTTAATAAGATGAAACATTAATGGCATATAAATAACAAACAATCTACAGTTTTTGGCTTTGCATGTCATTCAGACTTTGTGTTTCATGTCTAAGTGCGGTTTTTAACTAGAATAATCTGCATTGTGGAATAGAGTTAATGATGTTAAATTAAAGGTTTCTCACATGAGGCTAGATTGAAATCAGAGCTGCTTTGTCAGTATAAAGATGGTTATAAATGGCTCAATGTCTGCAAGAAAAGAACAATAATTGGGAATGCATTAATTAAATATTTACATTTTGTACAAAAAAATTCACAAACTTCAAAAAAAAAAAGTGAAATTGCTGCCTTTTCTAATCACATTTTTAAAATCTTGTCTTGTTCAATCTTGAATAATTTAAACCACTTAAAATTAAATTAAAACTCAACTTCATTTTTATTAAAGTAATGGTAAAACATGTTGCCATGGCTTGATTTTTAAATGTTAAAATGTAAAGATGTTTTGAAGTTTTAGACTGATGTACCTCTCCACAGATGAGGTTCCACCTGGATGAGATGAGGAGATCGGAGGTGAACGAGACGAGTCTCACCTGTCCACCTTCTGTTCTCCTGCACACTTCACATGAGATGAAAGAGCGACTGATCCATCAACACTACTGTGATGATCACTGCTGTGTCACATCTGGAGATGTTTAGAGCATCTTCAGCAAAGCAGAAGGTGAAGGTGAAGGTGAATGTAGTGCAGAAGCTCAGTGTTCTCCTGAAAATCATGTGCTACACCTAAGATCGGTCCGTGTAACGCTTCACAATTCATTTTTCAGACCATATGGAGCAAATGCAAAAAATGCAAAAAATGAAACCAAACATTGGGGAAACAAGATGGCGCCATTGTGCGTGGCTTGCCGTCTGTCACTGTCATTGCTGTTTGTGTTTTTGCTGTTTGTTTTATTTTTTCCCTTGGATGTCGACTCTCTACTGGAGTACGATCGCCAAACACTGCTGGATCTGCGATTTTCTGCTGGAAATATAGTAAAATTGGATGATGGTGGACGTGAAACTTTGCCCCCCCTCCTGGCGAGGCTCCCGGCTCACCTTTGGTGTGCCCCGGCTCCACCTTCTCGAAGTAAGCGCCGAAGAAAGCGCACCCGCCACCGGGGAAAACGCAGAAAAGGTGTTCCAGCCCCGCGGCCCCGGCTCTCCTCGTCTCCGCTGGCGCGGAGTGAATCACAGCAACTTGCGCTCTCTGTGTCGGGTTTCACGAACATCCAGTGCCGCGGACCCGCCGGTTCCTGTCAGGTTTGGGCTGGTAAATGATAGATCTCTGGCAAATAAGACTTTTGTATTAAATGATTTTTTCACGTCCCGAGGATTGGATTTCCTCTGTGTAACTGAGACATGGCTGAGCGATGGTGAGTCTAGCGCTTTCACTGAATTTGTACACCAAGATTGCCGCTACTTTAACTCCCCGCGAACATCTGGCCGAGGAGGAGGAATAGCGACTGTATATAAGAGTCATTATAAATGTAAACAGATTTTGTTGTCCTCCGCTTTCAGCAGCTTTGAACTGAGTTTATTTGAGATGGGTCGCCCCCACACAGTGTTGTGTGCTGTGGTCTATCGGCCCCCTAAGTACAATAAGGACTTTTTAAATGATTTTTCTGATTTTTTGGCTGAAATCATGCCTAAATATGATCGTGTTCTTATTGTTGGGGATTTTAATTTTCATGTGTGTTGTCCTGATAAGCCAATGGCAAAGGGGTTTTTAAACCTCATTGATTCTTTTAATCTTGTGCAATCTGTGTCTGGACCCACACAAGAACATGGACACACACTTGATCTTGTTTTATCATATGGTTTATCTGTTCTTAATCTAGAGATATGTGACTCAGTGTTTTCTGACCATATGCCTGTTTTATTTGAGACTGCTCTTGCCTGTCATACAGTTAAACCTCGCGCTGCTGCACGGCACTGTCGCATGATTAACCCTTCCACTGCTGTTCAGTTCTCGGTTGCGTTCAGTCAGAACTCCATCACTCCCGAGTCTGTATTGCACACAGATGAGCTTTGCTCATGGTTTCACTCCACCTGCCAAACTGTCTTAGACACTGTGGCTCCATTAAAATCCAGGCAGCCTAAAACTAAATCTGAGCCCTGGTTAAATGACATGACTCGTGCCGCCAGACGTGAGTGCCGTAGAGCTGAGCGAAAGTGGAAGAAGGACAAACTGCAGGTGTCTCTTCAAATGTTAAGGGATTGCTGGCGTCATTACCAGGAAACTGTGAAAGATGCCAAAAGAAAACATTTCTCAGATATTATTCTGGCAAATTGTCACAAGCCTCGTGTTTTGTTTAACACCATTGACTCACTTTTAAATGCCGAGCAGAATGCTTGTATGGAAGCATCCCCTGTTATGTGTGAAAACTTCCTTTGCTTTTTTATTGATAAGGTCACTTGTATTAGGTCTCAAATTGTCCCTTCACCTTCAGACCCTTCAATCTTTGTCCCCTGCTCGGCTGTCTTTGATCATTTTGAGCTGGTGACTTTTTCCTCTTTAGAGGAGGTTGTTGGTCATTTGAAGCCCTCAGGTTCTCCATATGATGCTGTCCCCCCTCGACTATTTAAGGAGGTTTTCCCCACTGTAGGATCATCTGTTGTAGCAGTTATAAATAGTAGTCTGACCTCAGGTGTGGTCCCTGAAATTTTAAAACATGCAGTAGTTCAACCTCTGATTACAAAACCTGCTCTAGATCCGTCAGTTCTTGCTAATTTCAGGCCTATTTCCAAATTGCCTTTCCTTTCAAAAATCTTGGAGAAGATTGTGTACAGTCAACTATTGGCCTTTTTGGAAGAACATAATATACTAGAGGTTTTCCAGTCCGGTTTCAAGACCTTGCACAGCACCGAAACTGCTCTTTTAAGAGTTTTTAATGATATCTTTTTAGCTACTGACTCTGGTGACTGTGTTATCATTGTGCTTTTAGATCTAACTGCTGCATTTGACACAGTGGATCATGAAATATTGATTTCACGTTTAAGGCAGTGGGTTGGCATCAGTGGCATAGCACTGGAGTGGTTTAGGTCATACTTAGCGGATCGAACTTTTTGTGTTAGCTTAGGTAACTCTGTATCCTCCTCTGGTCCTCTCTTGTGTGGGGTCCCACAGGGCTCAGTCCTCGGCCCTCTACTTTTCTCTCTGTATTTGCTTCCACTTGGTTCCATACTTAGAAAGTATGGCATTTCATTCCACTGTTATGCAGATGACAGTCAGATTTATGTACCTCTTAAAAAGAAAAATTATAACTCTGTTGGACAACTACTCAATTGTCTCGACGACATAAAGGCCTGGATGGCTCTGAACTTTTTAAATTTTAATGATAAAAAAACAGAAGTGATGGTTTTTGGAGGCACCACTGGGACCCCGCCTGTAGATCTGGGCTCCTTAGCACCCTATATTAAACCTAGTATCACAAACCTAGGAGTTAAAGTGGACCCTGAGCTTAAATTTGACAGCCAGATCAAAGCTGTTGTCAAATCAAGCTTCTTTCATTTAAGGCAGCTGGCCAAAATAAAGCCAATTCTGTCAAGACAACATTTTGAAACTGTTATCCACGCCTTTGTAACTACACGGCTGGACTACTGTAATTCACTATATGTGGGGGTTAGTGGGTCCTCCATCACCCCTCTCCAGATGATACAAAATGCAGCAGCACGTATTTTAACGGGCACACATAAACATGAGAACATTTCCCCTATTTTAGCTTCATTACACTGGCTGCCTATTCAATTTAGGATCCATTTTAAAATTCTGTTATTTGCTTTTAAATCACTAAATGGTCTTGCTCCGCCATACCTCTCTGAGCTTCTACACTCTTATAAACCCGTCCGCTCTCTCAGATCAGATGATCAGCTGCTCCTGACTGTGCCTAAAACTAAGCGTAAGCTCATAGGGGACCGTGCCTTTGCTGTGTCTGCCCCTAAACTATGGAATGATCTGCCTATGCATGTTAAGCAGGCCTCTTCTTTATCTGTTTATAAAACCCTTCTTAAAACCCATCTTTTCTCTTTGGCTTTTGACACCTAGTAAGAAGTCGACTTTATTTACTTGATTCAATTTGTTACTTTGAATGCATTTATTGTGTGGTTATAAATGGTACATATGTTTATTTTATCTATTTTATTTTTATTTATTTATTTATTTATTTTTCTATACAGCACTTTGGTCAACTTTGGTTGTTGTAAAGTGCTTAACAAATAAAGTTGGTATGGTATGGTATGGTAAACATTCATTTTTTTTTCTTTTTTTTTCAGCTACTTCATAAATGAACAATTGCCTTTTTCTTTCAGTTTTTCCAATTTGACTTTTGTTAAATTGTGACTTCAGAAATCAAATTAAAATAAAATAAAATTTAAGCAATTTTCAATTTTTCCATTTTTTTTTATCTTACAATATGCGCGGTGGACTGTACCTTTAGTGCGGGGGTGTTGCCACAGACTGTCGGCTATCCTACTAAAACAGTGACACTGGAGGAGACACCTTATTAATAATAAACATACATGCTATTATTTACAGACTAGCAGAATGGCCTAGAACATGAAAGCAGATGGCGCCAAATTGCACGTTAATTGTTTTGTGCCCCACTGAAAACCTAAAGAAAATACGTGGCTCAGTGAACGAAAAATGGTATAAAAATAAAAATCCCAAACTCTGTATATTTATTAATACAATGTATTAATAAAGTAGTTATAGGTTACTAGCTACAGTATAGCAGATGAGAATATGAATGTTACAAGCTAAACAGATATCCTCCATAGGCTTAATGGAAGAAGACAGTGTTAAAGTATGACCAAATTCAGTATACAACTTATTAATGTTGCCTACCTAATTATACCTGACAGCTTATTTCTATTTATGTATTTGTTTTGTATAGCCTATAAAAATAATATTTTTAAATTGCAGTTTTATGAAATAAATGCTAAAAGTAAAATTGCCTTATTTTTCTACACGCATGCCTTTTTGTAAATAAAAACATTAGTGGAAATTTAAGCTTTAACAGTGATCAAACTTAAGTTAGCATCAAAGCATTAACATTTGTGTGGGAAAATCAGTTATAGTGGAGGTAAGCAAAAAATGGTTATCCAGTTAAAATATAATTTTAGACCAGCTCCTACACACCTGATCCAGCTTATCAAGCTCTTCAGGACAGTGGGCCTCCAGGAACTGAGTTTGACATAATACACTAGACTGCACGTACATTGAATAGATAGTCTGTTGTAATGTAGATCTCAGTGACATCAATTCTGATTTAAAATAGTAACCTACTGACCTACTGCACATTTCATTGTGCAGATGATTTGTATGAATGTATGATCACAAACATGGATGTCAACTGGCCTGAGAGTCTGTGTTCTGTCAGTGCTTGAAGAAGGCAAAGTAAGCTGGGAACTGAAAAATGTGTTAGCATTAATAGCGCAGTCTAATTTGAGTAAACTGCTGGTTAGGTTTGAATCCTGCCACAGGTATGGTGAATTAAAAAAAAGCCAACACTTAGTTGTTGAAGGGGTTTGAATTATATTTTCTCTTGATCTACTGCCAATAACACTGTATTGTTTGACAGAGAAAGTTCATGAGCTGCTTCATGGCATCAATGAAGCCTGATTACTTTAATTTGGTTTTGTCAACTCAAAACTATTCCTGTTACCTTGAATATGTTTAGCTAACTTCATGTTACAGGTCCTTGAGCAGTTTGCCGAACAATTACTCTTCTTGCCTAGCCTTTTAGACTTTAATACTTAATACTTTACTAAATCAGCATATACACTGTCACAAAAGCAACCATAAAATTAATTCTAGCTGTTGTGAAGAGTACAATAGTCTTCTCAGTAACAATCCAGATTGCTTGCAGATCCTGTACTGTATAAACTATATGTGTATGGTTCTAAAAAAAAAAAGACAAGGGTTACTTAGTATTTTTGTTAGTATAAATTGCTTTAATACCAAGATGTCATAATACTGAAATTCATAAAACTATAAATACCATATTTAAATACTATTTAAATGGATAACATCACCTGTGTACCTAATTACTGTTTGTCTGATGAGTGCATAATCTCTAAACCAAAAGAGGTTTCAATAAGCGCCACCTGCTGGTGATAGCTGTAAATATAATCACAATAAAAGCTCATGATGCTAAAAAAAAGATATTGATTGGAATGGTCTGTATCTTGAATCTGCATTTTTTGCTTACCTTAACAGTAACTGAATTCCACATGCAAATATTAATTTGAGGAGTTTTTTACAAAACAAATAGGCTGAATAAGCTGATCTATAAATGGTGGTTGTCTATGAATGGTAACCCCCCCGAAGCACACAGAAATTATTTGACCCAAGTCTTCAGCAGTCAATGACACTGACCCGTTCAAACTGATTTGTTATGTGTATTTAACACATTACATACAAATTAAATATGCATATTCAATGCACTGATTTTTAAACCACAAAAAAACATGTATTTAACACATGAAATACACGTTCAATACATGTGAAATATGCATGTTTAACCTGTTGATGATGTGTTAAAATTCAAGTTTTTGGCCCTTTTGGCCTTCCATAGTTCTCAGCATGTGAAGAAATCATCTGACATGACAACCTCGAGGAACTAAAACATATTATCAACATTTGTGTTTTCATTGTTCTTTTGTGTTTGATTTAAGGTTTTCTAGCATTATACTTAAGAAAGTTTCAATGCAAGTTAATCATTAATGTATTTTATTGATATATAACCTGAAGAAGTCGTGCTGTTGTCGTCAGACTGTTTGATGATCAGAAACTCCTCCCTCTTACAACACTAACCAGGAAGAGACTGACTTGTTATTTCTTCTTTCTGTCACCGATTTTCTTCTCTTTCACAAAAGCAAACAAGAATCAGTCATCAGAGGACGACGAAGAGAAAGACTTTGAAGAAGTGTATTTCAGAACAGACAGCAGATCTTTGTGATTCTCGAGGTTATTCGTGTTTGAAACCGTCGTTCAGAAAGTGAAAGTAAAGTTTAGGTTGCTGGAGCTCAAACAGTGAAAATGGCTTCATCAGCTGAATATGACTATAATTGTCCCGTGTGCTGTGATATCTTCAAGACTCCTGTTCTTTTATCATGTAGTCACAGTGTCTGTAAAGAGTGTCTTCAACAGTTCTGGAGAACCAAGAAAACTCAGGAGTGTCCTGTCTGCAGGAGAAGATCCTCAAAAGGAGAACCTCCATTAAATCTGGCATTACAAAACTTGTGTGAGTCGTTCCTGAAGGAGAGAAATGAGAGTCGTTCATCAGGATCTGAGGAGATCTGCAGTTTACACAGTGAGAAACTCAAACTCTTCTGTCTGGAGGACAAACAGCCGGTGTGTGTAGTGTGCAGAGATTCAAAACAACACGACAATCACAAATTCAGACCAATAAGTGAAATGGTTCCTTCATATAAGGTAGGACAAATGTCTCTTGTTTCATTTATAAAGAACAATAATTCATAAACACAGATATCATCACATTCATGCACTCAGTATTTCTCTCTGCTGTTTTAATTCAAACTGTTGAAAGTGTATTTTGTTTTTACTCAGGTTGTGTTTGTTTTATGTTTACTTTTAATTTCTGAATCAATTTAGTGTGAGATACACACAAACACAGCACTGTATGATCACTGTATTCTCTTCTCTTCACTGTAATCTGGTGTTTTATGTATTTTTATTTTGTTCAATTCTAGGAGGAGCTCAATACAGCACTGAAGTCCTTACAGAAGAAACTTCAACACAATCAAAACATTAAAGAAGAGTTTGAGAAAACAGTTCAACACATCAAGGTGAGGAAACACAATCAAGAGTCATTTTCAGTTCAGCTGTAGCATCACTAAACACAATTATGATGTGTTATATTTCATATAATGATTCCAGTTGATTATTTTTGTAAATGACGAGCAGCAATCTGCTTCTGGATCTGTTATATGTCCTTGTCTGAGTTTCTCTGGGATCTGAATGATGTGATGTGTTGATGTGTGTTGATGGAGATGATTGAAGTGAATGTGATTTGATTTCAGTCTCAAGCTGAGCACACAGAGCGTCAGATTAAACAGCAGTTTGAGAAGCTTCATCAGTTTCTCAGAGATGAAGAAGAAGCTACAATCACTGCACTGAGAGAGGAAGAGGAGCAGAAGAAGCAGATGATGAAGGAAAAGCTGGAGGAGATGAACACACACATCTCAGCTCTTTCACACACAATCAAAGACACGGAGGAGATGATGAAAGCCAGTGACGTCTGCTTTCTGAAGGTCTGATTTCAGATCATCCATTGATTGATTGATTGATGATTGATTGAGTTCTTGATGATCAATGGTGTGTTTGTTCTGCAGGAGTTTCCAGTCACGATGGAAAGGTGAGTGATCTGCTGGTGTCTCTGCTCTCTCTGCTTCTGATCCAAAGCCACTGCAGATCTGATCCTGAATGTTCTTCCAGAGTCCAGATCTCATCACAGCCGGATCCACAGACGCCTTCTGGAGCTTTGATTCATGTGCCGCGTTACTTAGGCAACCTGCCCTTCAGAGTCTGGAAGAAGATGCAGGACATCGTCCAAAACAGTGAGTCTGGAGAAGATCTGTGCTGTTACACACACACTGGGAATGACGCATGAGGGAATATTGACAGATTTCAGCATTATGTGTGAATAACCAGATGAGCTGCTTCACCAAAATGAGCCGAAAACAAGAGAAGAACAACTTTGGTCCACATGATATTTAGTTACAGTGATACAGCAGATCTCAGTTCAGTTTGATTGATCGACAAATCTAAAATATTTACTGTAACAAACACTGACAGTGATCAGAGGAGAGAGTCTGATGTGTTTGATCAATAACACGAGTTTCATAATCAGTGTTCATTTCTTCAACAAAGACGAGATGTTGACAAGCTAAAACTAAATATAAGATCAGGTGCGGCTCGTCTATACAAAGCAAATTTTAAAGAGTGAATTTAACTTCCTCAGAGTTCAAATTACCACTTGCCCAGAGTATATATGGGAATCACTGGTAAAGTGTTAAATTAACACTTTTGAAAGAGTTAACATTATTAACACTCTGACAGTGTTACCCAGCAAACTCTTGAGGTGTATAATATTAACACCAGAATGATGAAAGTTGGTGTTCAAAGTTAACACTCATGGATTAACTGGTCACTGCCCCAGTGTTCAGGTGAAAATATTTAAAAAATAAACACACAAAACAATAAACAATTTACAGTTTATGTTAATAAATATAAAACATGTAAAAGCTGTGAATTATAAATAATGAACAGTTTACATTTGTTTTTATGACTGCACGTCATTCTCTTCGAATGCTATTGACGTTAGACAAGTGTAAACCAATATCGCATGAAACTTTAGAGACGGTCCCTAAATAATCGAAGTCTATCATCAACCTTATGCCTGTTTTTTTTTTTTTTACTTTCTTCCTTCCATTTTCTTCTCTCTGCTCCGGATTGGTGATGTCTTTTCCACAAGATGTCCATCCTTCAATTATGAGCATTCACCAGCAAACATGAGGTGCGAGCGTTTGCGAGCGTGGTTGTTGGAAAGGCGCCTTTTTTTTCTTTTTCTTTTTCTTTTTCTTTTCTGAGTATCTGAATGGTGCCCCCCGGGGAGTTGGTGCCCAATGCAAACTGCGTACTCTGCGTGTAGGGAGCAGCGGTACTGGATCACTAACTAGTTGGCCTGTCTGTATTTTTATTTTTGTTTGTTTGTTTTTTTTCCCCATGTGGAGCAGTGGATCAAATTAAAGGGATAGTTCACCCAAAAATCTTGTTCACGTCTCCAATACGCATTAATCCACAAATGACTTAAGCTGTTAACTTTTTTAATGTGGCTGACACTCCCTCTGAGTTCAAACAAACCAATATCCCGGAGTAATTCATTTACTCAAACAGTACACTGACTGAACTGCTGTGAAGAGAGAACTGAAGATGAACACCGAGCCGAGCCAGATAACGAACGAAACATTGACTCGTTCTCGAGTCAAGAACCATCGTACCATAGCAGTACACGCATGCCTTCCGTCTTAAAAGTCCCATGACATGAAAATCTCGACAGTTGTAATAGTAAAAAAAAAAACTAGTAAAAGTATTTGAGAGGGCGTCCACATGTAATACGCATTTCAAATGCAGAGATGTCAGCCAATAACAACAGAGTCTCACAGCAGACACGCCCCTTCAAACAGAGCATTCAAGCCAGAGGGATAAAATCAGGATATAAAAATGCCTTTTATTTCTAAATTTTAAAAGTAAAAATCATACTAACAATATCATAAGTACACGTCAGGGAACATTAAAAAAGCATTTAAAAAAGAAAATAATCCACATCATGGGACCTTTAAAAAGGGACAGTATTCCTAATTATGCACCTGTCCGTGTCATTAATGTTAATCAACAAAAGATGTTAAATAAATGTACAAATGTTAAGTAAACCTTCTGTATCTGAAAAATGTGTTTAATTTGCATCTCTTTCATATTTGTCTTATTGCCTTAATGAGCCTTATTGCCTTGGCTTCTGTTTCAAAATTTATAAATCATATTTTTTGTGATCAATATTATATATGAACAACTATAATATTTTATTTTTTTCTCCCTTTTCACTACTGTTAAAGGAATAGCTCATCCAAAAATGAAATTTGTCATCATTTATTCAAGTTTTTTCAAATACAATCCTTAATTCAAATTTCTGATAAGCTTAATTGATTTCTGTCCCTCTTCGTTTAGGAGTCACACTTACCTTCTCCGCGGTCAAAAGTGACTGAAGCTTTGAAATCTAACTTTTTTTTTCTTCAGGAAAACCAATGTAATATATTTGTGTTTAACAATATTTTTTGATTATTATTTTTGATTTTTAAGGGGAATTTTATGATACTATGCAATATTTATACAATTTTAATGGGATATTTTTTTCCATTACTATTAATATATATTTTGATATATCTCTTTATTTATTTACAATTTTTTTAAATAAATGCAATATTTCACATTAAAATAGAGTGAAAGCATTTAAAATCAATTTTTTGATGTGAGAATTGGGCAATCTGGAGGCATTAAAAAATATAAACTTGTGTAATGTTGCTTAACCTCTTGTATTAGCACCATATATAGATATATACAGAGGCTTTTGGATTCCCATAGTTTTTTAGACCTCATCTCTTCATTTTTTTAGGTTTTGCATTTAGATCTATATCTAGACATTCTAAAAGATTACTTTTTGTCAAGGTTTAGATATTTTTGGTTAGATAAGTATCAGTGTGTGTGTGTGTGTGTGTGTGTGTGTGTGTGTGTGTGTGTGTGTGTGTGTGTGTGTGTGTGTGTGTGAGAGAGAGAGAGCCCCTTTTGTATTTTTTCCATTCATTGATTGGTGTGTATTATGACCGAAAAGGGCCAGAGAGAGAGAAGAATTAACGACTAGTTTTGTTTGAAAAATACATATGAAATAGCTACCAAAATAAATATTAGTATCTGCAGTTTGACTAAAAGTTGACGAAAAATCGAAAATGCAATGACTTTTCATCGACTAAAACTATGAAAGACTCAAATGAAATGTGACTAAGACTCAAGATAAAGACTAAGACTAAATCAGAAATGCGTGTCAAAATGAACACTGGTCATAATTCATAATAATCTGTGTGTGGTTCACTCTTGATCATTATATGAACATCAGAATAAAAGCAGCTGTTGATTGTGTCTCATCAGCTCCTGTGATTCTGGATCCAAACACTGCACGTCCAGATCTCGTCCTGTCTGATGATCTGACCAGTGTGAGAAACAGCTGGAACAAACAACCTCTTCCTGATAATCCAGAGAGATTTAACTATTATTCCTGTGTTCTGGGTTCAGAGGGTTTTAACTCAGGAACACACTGCTGGGATGTGGAGGTTAAACAGAGTCCATGGTGGATTCTTGGAGTAACTACAGAATCAAACCAGAGGAAGGGACGTGTTTTCTTTAACACTGATGTCTGGTTTGTGCAGCGAGGATGTTCTGATCAGTTTGGTTTTCATGTTAAACAGGATCTTGAGCGTGTGAGAGTTGATCTGGACTATGAGAGAGGAACAGTGTCATTCTCTGATCCTGTAACTAACACACATCTACACACATTCACAACCACCTTCACTCACACACTCTTTCCTTTCTTCTGTACTTATACTCCTGACTCTCTGAGGATCTTATCGTTCAATAGTCAGTAAATGTGACTCCTGTAGTTCTGGATCGATCTGCTTTCATCTTCTACACTCATCATGTTTTCAATATTCAATCCATATCACAATTTCAATATTTGCTGAACTTGAGACTAAAAGATTAATTGTTTATTTCAGTTATAGAGATTAAATGATAACTCTGATCAGTTTGTTCACTGGTGTAAATCAGAGATGGGTAACTGACGTCTGCAGTGTTTTTAAGTTCGGCCGCTGGATCATCTTATGATTGGATGATCAACTTGACAACATTTGATAAGTAAGACACCGAAAGATTGCTCTCAGTTTATGATGTTAATAACCGCTGACTGTATTAATTACTGTGTAGTAATTAGTAGATGTGCACTCGAATGTCATCATTCACTCACATTAGAAACAAATAAATCAATCAAATCAATCAATTGACAGTGAAAATCATATTTTCTGGTAAAGATGGTAAATAGTTTATGTTTATAGCAAGTTCAAGGAGAAACCCATACGTTTGGATTGTCTGGACGTGTAATAATGAAAGATTTCAGTTTAAATCTCCATTACATCACTGTTTATAAAGTCATTCATATCATATTCAGCTGGGTTTATTTTTGTTTTCTTATATACAATTTTGTTCAAGCAGGAAACATATGAAGTAACACAGAACAACTAAAACCACAGAACATCACAGAAGTCTTCTATTGTATTGTGATGCTGCGATAAAAGAAAATCAATGATTTCACTCTACAAACATTGTTATATATATTTAATGTAGAAATATTTCCACATAACTTTAATATGCTGTGCATGTGTATATCTCTATCATGAATGTATAAACACATGCACAGCACACCGCATAATCATCTGTAAAAACTATTTTTTATATATTATTATTATTATTATTATTTAGCTTTGTTTTCATTTGTTTTGTCCTTTAGTGTCATCTTCCTATAGTTTGTCTAATGTACTGCTCTAAAGAAAGAAACAAAGAAGAAATGGAAAGAAAAGTGAACACACACTGTAAACACTCCTAAAAGCTGACAAAATGATATGCATTATATATTTCAGCTCCTCCTGCCTCAAATTAACAGCAGTCGAAACGTGATTTAACTATAGAAGAGTCATAAAACCAAATGAGACGAAAATATTCTCCATAAGATGTATGAATGTGGGAGGGAAATGTGATTATTTGCCTGGAAAATAATGTCACAAAGTATTATTTAACAGATCGTTCACCTAAAAGTGAGTATTCTGGCATCATTTACTGTCCCTTGTGTCGTTCCAGACCCGAGTGACTTTCCTTCAGGGTTATTATTGTTAATTAAATCCAAAAGAATAAGAATAATAAAAAAAAAAACATTTTAGTCGATTTAAAAAAAATAAATGATTATTTAATGTTAACATTAAAAAAATGTAAAAAAAAAAAAATGCTCATTTTCATTTATCTTAAATTGAAGTACTACAATAACTTAAACAGAAATCAATACAAATAATACAGACATAAAAAAAAAACTTTGGGGAAAAATCAGTTAACAAAATTGTAACTAAAATTAAAATGAAGATATAAGAGAAAAGAAATTTAAATAAAAAAACAAATAAATAAAAATGTAAAATATCAGTAAAAACTATAACAGTATATTAAACTATATATTAAACTATATATACAGCCTATAATAATACATTTCTGCAATGGCTATACTTGTTACGGTGCTTTTAAGTCGGGTTTGGGTTGTTTTATGAGCGAACCCTTGTTTGCTAAAGTGACATTGTCCGCATTTTTAAAGTTAAAGAGGTTAATGAACTCTTTCACCATCTATTATTGTTAGAATTCATAATCAGTGTTAGGGGTCAACTAGTTACATATAGCTAAATTATATCCTTTGATTACAAAAATAAATGTAATCAGGTACAGTCAGATTAGATTGTTAGATGCCGTGGCATTTCCCTTTATAGGTGTGCAAAAACTTGATTTCAAAACAGTATCATAGCTATTAAACTTTCTTGCTGTGTTTTTAAATATGTATTTAACCCTCTCAAGGCAGGCGTTGCTGATTTGCAACAGTTAAAAACTAAAAACCTTATTACTCCAGATACATATTTTATGTATGTGGAGTACTAAAAACTTTACTAAAGGTTACTAAAGTTACTAAGTTACTAAAACTTAATTTGAGCCTGAGAGGGTTAATCTCAGAACAATCTCCAAACAAATCTGATTTTGTGGTGGTTGTGCTTTAAAATGAAATGATCACAATCCTAATTTAAGTGATGAAGGATTTTGAAAAGTCTGACGGTCATTAGCTGTTGAGCGCTCTAATGTTAACCCCGTCCTGTTTACGTTTCAAAAGATTAACGGTTGAAAAGTCTTAAAACATGTAATCAAATGGTATCAGTTACATTACTTTTTTAATGAAATTGATATAGTTGCACAACCTTTTAGATTTTGAACAGGGTAATTTGTGATCTATAACCTATTACAAAGTTCATAGTAACCTCCCCAAATCTGTGAATAAAATAATTCCACCAAGGTCTCAGCTACAGCTAAACGTTAAAACAATACTTAAGGTCCTTGTTGGCAGTTTTGTGAGGAGTGTTTGTGAAAACTGTGGTTTGAAAGAAAAATGTTTTAGCTTATATATGTGATTTTACTACAAACTACTTTACTACAAACACAGTTTTCATCTTAAAGAGAAGTTTTTTTTTTGTTTTTTTTCATGCATCTATTTTCATTTCTCTGGACTCTTACTAAAATCATGAATCCTACATGAAAGCTAAAAAAGAATACTTTTTAAAACTATTTTATACAGTATGGTTAACAACACCATTTGTAAAGTGAGAAACCACGTCTAATCTGTTGTAAAAAGTTCTGGGAGACATTTGTAGCAACAAACACTTTTGGTTTCAAAGAAAACTTATGACAACTCATTTTCAATCTATTATAGGTATTTTCGTGTTTGTGACCTATTTTGTTTGTGTGTGTGTGTGTGTGTGTGTGTGTGTTTAAGTTTGTTTGTGATTATGCCTGTGTTTGTGTACTTGTTTGCATTCTCAGTACTTTTATGTTGAGGTTGAAAGATCTAGGGGTTTTAATAAAAAATTATAAATGTAGCTAAAATAAAACTAAATTAACTCAAATTAAACAACATTTTCCTATGGTCTGACTTGTTAAAAGATCAAACATCCTTTTGACCAGTAAATGAACTAACAGGTCTACGTCATAAAGTTGAAATTGTCACCCTTTGATCACTGAATACACAACATTTTTTGAACTTTAGCTGACCTGCACCACCACCATTTACAACGCCAGAACCCCGGCAAAACTAATTCGTTTACAGTCCAGTTGCAATCCCCGAAAACCTTTAGATGTTTTACAATCTTCGTTGACATGGTCGTAACCTTAAACACAAAGACATCAGATGCCAGACACCAGACGCGTTTCTGTGCACGACTTGAGATGAAATATATTTAGCCTTCCGTGTAATGTTGTAAAAGTTTCTTTGGCAAGAAAATCCCATCTTGACTTACCACATTCATTCCTGTTTAATATTTGTATGCGTCTACAGGGTTTAAACTGATATAGCAATGCCAGAAGTTAATATTGACAACATAAAATACATATTAAAGGATTTAGGCTACTAAAGTATGTGTGAGTGACTTATCAAAATAAAATAAAACATCACTTTTTTCCAACAAGGACTTTTAAAATAGAAAAAATCGTATATGTTAACCTAATTTTTAAAGTAAAAACATCAGTTGCTTTGAACATTAACACAGAAAGGCATTCATTACTGGTAGATTTACAAATACGGTCTGAGATTACACTCAATTTTCGTTCACACTCTGTACATCATAAAACAAAATAAATGTAAAATAAATAAATAAAAAAAACATTTAAGAAAAAAGAATATATATAAAGATAAAGAAAAAGTAGGGGTTAACAGATTTTCACATTAAGAAACCAAAGTCCTCTAATGAAGAATACATAAACCTTGCTTTGGGACTTTTCATTCCTTTTAACGTCTCCAAATTAAACGCCACTAAACGTGGGGAGTTTTGAAAAACATACATTTATGAATGTATAATTTCATGCCAGAAGTTAATATTGACAAAATAAAAGACATATTAAAGGATTTAGGCTGCTAAAGTAAGTGTGAGTGGCTTATTAAAATAAAATAAGACAACACCTAGTTTTAAAGTAACTCATATACATAGATGTATCTAAAGATCCTCAAACAGTCAATGCAGCAGCAGCAGCTATTTTGGATTTACATCTTGTAATTCAGTTGTTTTTAACAAATCCGAGTTTAAATCTCGCACATTTTTTGTAATTGATTTTACATCTTGCATTTTTTTATATATATGTTTAAATCTTGCAGGTTTTTTTGTTTGTTTGTTTGTTTGTTTTTAGAATTCTGAGTGTAAATCTTTTTTTTTTTTAAGAATTCTGTTTATATATTGCTCTTTTTTCTTTAGAATTCTGTGTTTGTACTTTTTTAGGAATCATATGTCAGAATGCTGTTCATTGACTTCAGTTCAGCATTCAACACAATCATCCCTCAATAGCTCATTTACAAACTGGTCCAGCTGGGGCTCAACACTTCACTGTGCAACTGGCTGTTGGACTTTCTGACTGGAAGACCTCAGGCAGTATGGGTCGGCAGCAACACATCCAGCACCATCACACTGAACACTGGGGCCCCCCAAGGATGTGTGTTGAGCCCCCTCCTCTTTACTCTACAGACCCATGACTGCACACCGTCACGCAACTCCAACCTCTACATTAAGTTTGCAGATGACACGACTGTGGTGGGTCTCATTAGCAACAAAGATGAGACAAACTACAGGAGCGAGGTGAGCCGCCTGGCCGGGTGGTGCAGTGGTGCAATCTCTCTCTGAACATGGAGAAGACAAAAGGAGATTGTTGTAGACTTCAGGAGAGCACACACTCAGCATGTTCCTCTGACCATCAATGGTGCGACTGTGGAGAGAGTGAGCAGCACCAAGTTCCTGGGTGTGCACATCACAGAGGACCTCTCCTGGACTGAAAACACAGCAACACTGGCCAAGAAATCACAACAGCGTCTCTACTTCCTCCGCAAACTGAGGAGAGCCAGAGCCCTGGCCCCCATCATGTACACCTTCTACAGAGGCACCATCGAGAGCATCCTGTCGAGCTGCATCACTGTGTGTTATGGAGCCTGCAACGTGTCCTGCCGAAAGACTCTGCAACGCATAGTGAGAGCAGCAGAGAATATCATTGGTGTCTCTCTCCCCTCCCTGCAGGATATTTATGGTACCGGTCTCACCCGCAAAGCCCTCTGCATCACAGGTGATCCCACCCACCCATCACACAGCTTCTTCAGTCTGCAGCCATCAGGGAGGAGACTGCGGAGTCTCCAGGACAGGACTAGCAGACTGAAGGACAGCTTCATCCATCAGGCTGTATGGAAGCTAAACTCGCTCCCGAACTTGCACCACTGAACTATGTACCCCCCCAGATCCCACATCCCCAGGACCTTCCACACACACACACACACACACACACACACACCCACTAATATACAATATCATGCACCAGTCACTTTGTCCTGCATTGGTCTGCTCACTACCTCATTCAGCATGGAACTGGCGTCATTCTACCAACTCATCAGTCAGTTAAATAAAATAACTGCTCTTGAGCCCTTTGTCAATTTAATCAGACTGAATAAGCTTCTTTTTGCACTAAAAATCTTTTATCTGCACTGTTTGTTCACTTCACTGATTTGCACTCTATCTGCCATGTGCCTTGCACATGGTTTATTTAACTTGAGTTTTAATTTTATTATATGTCTTTTTTACATTCCCTTATTGTATAGTTGTATCTAAATCTACAGACTTGACTTGACTTTAAGAATTCTGTGTTTAAATCTTGCTAATTCTCGTAAGAGTTGAGTTTACATCTTCCCATTGTTTTTTTTTCTTTAGAATTTTGAGATTACTGTTTTTTTTTTTTTTTTTTTTTTTTTTTTTTTATATAATTATGAGTTTAAATCTTACTTTTTTTAAGAATTCTTGCAAATTTTTGCAATTTATTAAGATTTATGACTACATCTTGCAAATTATTTGATATAACTCTTAAGTTTGCATATTTCAATTAAGTTGTTTTTAACAGTTCAGTTTACATCATGCACGTTTTTTTGTTTTTTTTAAGTACAAATCTTGAAATTCTGTTTCTTTTAAGAATTCTGAGTTTACATCTTAGCTTTTATAGCAGTTCTGAATTTACATCTCAGGAGGATGGACTTTGTTTTTAAATAGTAATCTGATCATCAGAGGATAAATTGTTTAACATCTAGAAAACAGGTCAGTATCATTTGCTGCTGAAGACTTGGGTCAAACCATTTCTGTGAGCTTAGGGGGGTGTACCAGAAATAGACTGGACGACCACCCTTTAAGATATTATAGATCAGCTTATTCAGCCTATTTATTTATTTATTTGTTTATTTTGTTTAGCCTATAAAACTAACATATTTAAATAGCAGTTTTATTAGCAAACTTAGGTTGGCATCAAAGCATTAACATTTGTGTGGGAAAATCAGTTATAGTGGAGGTATGCAAAAAATGTAAGTTGGGAACTGATAAATGTGTTAGCATTGATAGCACAGTAAACTGCTGGATAGGTTTAAATCCCGCCACAGGGATGGTGAGTAAAAAATGGTGAGTAAAAAAAGCCAACACTTAGTTGTTGCAGGGGTTTGGTTAATAGCTTTAAGATAAAGTTGACAGAAAAAGTTCATGAGCTGCTTCATTGCATCAACAAAGCCTGATTGCATTGGTTTGGTTTTTATGATTATCTATTAATTGTTTCAAGCCCTATGCAGCAGTTTATAGTGTATTAACTGATGGGCAAGATTTTTTGACAATGTTGGAATAGTGTCCCATATCCAGTCCCAATTTAGTTTGCAAGGAGCTAATTCCTTTTCCCATGTCGTGGTGATGGGGAGCTTTCCACAGCTGAGCTTGAGCAGTCTGTTGTAAATGAATGACACTGCTCCTCGTGTCTGTGAAAAGTTCACACAGTCCATCTGTACAGTGGGATATGGTGTGGCTGGTTCTTCCTAAACAGAATGGAAAAAACAATATTACAAACATCAAAAGAAAATCTGGATTAAATTCATGTTCCCAATGACTAGTTACAACTGTTTATCTACACTTAAGCCAGAATAGTTTTTATATTATCTTACTTTTAGGGATGCACCGAATAAATTCAGGGCCAAAACTTCTAGATGCACTTGGCCGAAAACCGAAAATTACTTTTTAAAAATAATTTTTTTTTTTTTTTTTTTGTATAATTGTATTATTAAAAGACTTTAATTAAATTCAATTATTTAATGATTCTGAATTTAAAACATACAAGCCAATAAATGAAAATAATTTTCGAAAGTCGAAATTTCGGTGCATCCCTACTTGCTTTAGATTCTTTGCATTAAATACCTGTCTGATTGTGACATAATCGTCCACTTTCTCCCTGAAAATCACCGGAAGTAAAACCAGAGCAGCACGAAAATCCATATCTAAAAAGACATTGAATAGGTATTAGTAGTGTAACAGTTCAAATTGCTCACGGTTCTGTTTGTATCATGGTTTTAAGGGTCATGGTTTTGGTACATGTCATGTTCAGAGAAAAAGGTCTACTGACAAAAAAAAAAAAATCAAACTACAAGCAACTGCACAAATAAATACAATAAAGCAAAGATACAAATAAAATAAAGTGCTTTTCAGGTTTTTCTGGTAATTATTTTGGATAGTGGAACTGTTTCACACAATTTTTCTTCAACAAACCATATTATTGTTACAAACCATTATTGTTACCGGTGCTCAGCTGCAACACCGGTTACATCACTTACCCAATGTTCTTATGGTAACAAAAGTAATTTAGTTCAGTTAGAGAACAACACTACAATTAAAAATGTGAACGTTTTACTCTCGAATTAGTGATTTAACATCCCGCCCCACAGGCAGCTTATAGCAGTTATAAAGACGTACAATATTCAGTTTGTATTTTCAATACAAAAATGCATACCACAAAGGCTCTCTGCAACAGCTTCTCTTCTGGCATCCATGTAATGTGCTTCTATAACGGATTTCCCCTTAGCCAAACTCAAAACATTGGACACAATTTTGCTGAAGGAATCCTGGAAACACCGGCTTAAATTTACGGCATGCATTCGACCCATTTCCTGGAATAACTGAAATACAAATACGAAAAGGAAAAAAAAAAACAATTAATTTAAATTAATGTTATTTCTTTTCTCACCATAGTATAAAGCAACCGTTCACACACCATGCTCTAATGGAAACTTTCAAAAGCTTGTTCCCACATTGAGAAATTGTGTTGTTTACACAAAAATATTGTTTTCACTTAAGCAGCATTTATGCACAGCTATTGTGAATGGGCTTCTCTCATGCACTCTTGAATGTTCAAAGGAGAGCAGGGTTTTTCCTAAAGAGAGAATTACAGTCAAATTTCGTGCCGGATCTCAAACAAAACTGGGACAGACAGTCACATGCTCAGATAAATTTTTTTAATACATTTTTTTAATAAAAACATAACATTTTAATTAATCAAGGGTGGATGACAAATAAATCATTATAATGCGTTGAGTTTAATAAAGACACGGAACTCTCATCACTGTAAAACGCAAAGAACGTGCGACACTTTCGTTTTAAACAACGTAATTCTCTTCAGGGAAAAACATTAAAGGAAAACATATCAGGGCTTGATAATAACGCTCGTCTGTGACACGCGTGTTTTTTTAAGGGACAAGTGAAAGAGAATTGTACTTGCCTGACCGGACAAATGCCCTGATTTAAAGAATTTTCAATATTAAAAAAATTGTATAACTAGGGAATCACCGAAAACGCGAGGATGATTCTGATTTAATGTTAAGTAGCGATTAATGAATTTATCTTTAAATTGTAAAAAAAAAAAAAAAGTGCATGTCCACAGAACCCCCCCACCCTCCAGAGGTACCAAGCTCCACCCACAAAAATACTGTGGGAAACAGTACTGTACGGTAAAAAGTAAAATATTTTATTTTTATAAATATATATTTTTTTATGCTTTCAGAATTGTTTTTAAAGTAATAATCAGCTGCCATTGTATGGAAATCAGTAAACAATATGTATAAGCTTTTTTTTTTTTTACTTACAACTGAAGGGGTCTTAAGGAAGGGATATTTTTGAAAAATTTCTGCAGTAGGAATGCCATTGGTTATTTCCCTCCTCCTCCAAGCAAATGTTTGTTTCATTTTTTCATCCACTATTGCAGCATCTGGTTGGGTCTTCTTGTACTGGTCCTGTAAGGTCTTTACATGGGCATTGATTGAAATAGCATCCTCACCAATAGAAGACACGCAGTCTTCATCTGCCTATAATGCAAAACACATGTAATGACAAGATTACAGGTTTCAAGATTTAGTCATATATAATCTGAGTGAATTATTCTTTTGATGAAAGACTACAGTTTAAAGCTGTAGATTCTAAACATTTATTTTAGAGTTTTATATTGTGATGCATCACTGCTAGACATTGCTTACCACAGATCTGCTGGTTCTCTGACAACTAGCCTCTTTTTCTCCAGGTTTCTTTACATTGTGACCATATTTCATTTTAATCTTTTTTACCTCCTCTTCGTTAACAAGTGGGGACCTTTCAGTTTTAAATTTTCTTTTCAGGGACATGTGCCACGTATGCTGTTGTAAAAAACAAAACAAATGATGTCAAGCTGAAGTTAGTGTTTTCTGGGAAGGCAGTTAAAATGTGCCCTACTAGTCGATGGTTGACAAAAAGCCAAATAGCAGTATTGTTAAAGGGTCATGAAACAGTAAACTAAATCTGAGTTTCAATTGTAAAAGAAAATAGTGAATTTTGATTAGGGCTGTACAATTAATCTAATTTTCAATCGCGATTACGATTATGGATGCCACTATTATGTAATTGATACCATATTAAAGCTGGTTTCAAGCCCTTTTGAAATCTGTTTTTATTTCTTACATTGTTTGTTGGTAATACTTTATGGTTATCTTAAGTCGGCTGATCGCTATGATTTTCAGGAACGGAATTTTGAGAAAAACAGGTTTAATTAACTGTCACATCCTGCTAGCGGGACGATTGGCGCTCTTATTTATTGCCTTTTTTCATATCACATTTTAGTAATCATCATAGATAAGGAATCATTCGAAAGCTTACGAACTCAAAATTCATCTTTTAAGAGAAAGTGCACTGAACTAGTGAATATTGCCATAAAATTTTCAAAAAAAAAAATTGAAACTGTAGCGAGAACCAACTGGTGCTTAAACAGCAGGTTTCATGACCTTTTAAGCAGGTCTATAAATTACATTGTCTAAAAATAAATATTAAACATTTGACTTACATATCCATTTCCCTCTGCATCTCTCAGGAAAGGGTATTTGGAGATAAGAGCCTTGACTGCGCAAACATAGTCACTGTTTGAAGGATATCTATCAGAAGATTAAAAAAAGTGTGCAAATTTACTACAAATGTTTACCAGGGTTTGGAATTTAAAAAACAAAATAGTGTTTATTAAACTTACAGTGTGTGCTGAGCCATAGTCTCGTGCAGCACTCGTACAATTGTATGCCGGTAAGTGCTGATCTTATGACATGGTTCTTTGTTATCCAATTTTAACTGAACATCCTTTGGGAATTTTGGTAGGGAGAAGACAAGAGGAAATGGGGCTGGAATTCTTTGCTCTTGGCTGTTTAGACAGAGGAATGACGCAGAATAGAGATGAAACAGTATGAAATGTTCATATCATGATTATAGTCACCAAAATGATCTCTGAATTTTAACAGCATACGTTTACATGGACACAATCAGAATGAAATCAATACAATTGATGAATCCGAACAAGGTGTTTACATGAATGATAAATAAAGTAATCGGGTTGATGTGCGCGTTTATGTGTCACAAGTTTCAAATCGGATTTGATGTTTTGACATGCGCACACTGCACAAATATACAGTTTCCCGCTGTTCGCGCATAAATATTCTCCTCTATTGGTTATTTATTTGTTTTAAACAGCAGACGTAATATTAATTCGTCTCTGGTCATAATTTAGAGCAGATTAACCGTTTTGCCATGCTGCTTATTGATCACGCAGGAAAAGTGCCCCTCCCCACGGCCAAAACCAGACGTCTGTGGATGAGAATCCAAAACAAGGACTGGTGGGACGTTGTCCTGCTTCACTTCACAGAGACGCGAGTGAAATGAGGATTTTAGAATGACGGGAAACTTATTAATATGACACTTTATTCAACAGGAAGAACAGCTCGTTCCACGCGCCATACGTCATTACGCTATTTAACGTCATTGCACAGTCTTTTCAGTTTTCAATCCGATCAAGTGTTTACATGTTCTCTCGCTAGGATTACAAAAGGGATAAACCACCCATTTCAATCCGATCGAAATTTCATCCGGATCAAGCTAAATCGGATCGATTAAGGTGTTTACATGAAGGTTTTTTAGTCCGATTGAGCCATCAATTCAATTACAAGTGTCCATGTAAACGCAGCTATTGGTAAAATGTTCTGGAATGTTCAAAAAGTATTCACATATACTGAAATCACTTCACAGAGTTGTATGTCGAAACCAACAAAAATTAGCAGCATTATGCACTTTTTGTAACATAAAATGATGGCCAAATTTTAAATAAACAAATTAATTAACCGACTTAATTCATTTGGACTTATTTTACGATCTCTTTATTGAAGTTCTGAAGCATCAGAATTTTGGGTGAATAGACTTTTAATAAAGTGACTTCTGTGAAATCTTTCAGACTTTAATTTGAAGTGCAGTTTTATTGTGCTTTATCAAGACTGACATCAATGTCATTCTGGCAAAAAAATAAATAAATTTAAGGACTTAAAGAAAATCAGTCAATCAGTAGAAAATATAAGGGAACATAAATAAAAAAATACTAATACTTGCCTCAAAGCTGAAGGTGTAGTCAGACTTTCAGACAGTTCTTCACTCTGGTTCTCTTTAAGTTGTTGGATAAGTTTGATAAATTTAACTTGCTTCTTAAAAGACTTCTCAAAAAGTTGTCCTATCATGTGATCCGTGAGACCAGCACTGACAGTTTCCCCATCAACTTCAAAATCTAAGAGTCAAAGAGACATTTGCTAAGTTTCAAAAACTTATGTAATACACTGAATGAAATGTATATGACTTATAGATAGGGCAGAATCAGGTAACGTTAATCACACTATTTTAAACACAGGGAAAGAGTGATGGGCAGACCACAAAGAACACACGTCACAAGTTTGTCTGGACTTTTGCAAGATATACTTTGTGAACATGCACAAGACGGAGGTTATTTGTATATCTGAGTTGGGTTTGGGCTGCAAACATGAAATGCACAGAGTTTAATAGGTATGAAACCGTATGTGTAACGAATGTCAAACGTTAAATTAATGCCTGGTTCAGATTACACGATTTTAACAGATCCGTTTGACGTAGGGTGTCGTGGGGATTCGTAAACGACAACCGGCGTCGGGACGCAAGATTCAATAGTTTCATTTCATCTCGTATAGTGTGTCATAGTAGGCGACAACCAATGTCGCGTCTGCGATGCTTCAGGACATCACGACAAAAAGACTAGCATGTTTAATTTTTTAACGGTCCTCCACTATGGTTCTGTCAAGAGTGAGTGAGTATGTGAGCGAGCAACAGTGAGTGAGTGAGCGACAGTGTGTGTGTATGGGTGTGTGGGCGAGGGACAGTGTGTGTGTGTGTGTCGGCACGCGATGACTGGTCGGAAAGCAACGTGTAGTCTGACATGTTTCTTGTCCACAACACAAGATTTTAGGAGTCAAAATCGTGTAATCTGACACCGTGACTATCATAACAGACACAAAAATCTTGTAAATTAATCTGAACCAGGCATAACTTAATTTACCAGAATTGCAGCACACAAACTAAATCACTTTATACTATAAGCGGACGGTTAATAGCACTGGATTCATACATAAGCTAAATACACTTGCTAATGCCATGCTTAAAGAGTTGTATAACATTTTATACATTTTTGATTTGATTAAATATAAAACTCACCTTTGAATTTTCTCTTTTCTTCCTCTGAGAATTCGAGTCCGGCCTCTGTTAATTTTAATAGGAGTTTTTCTGACGACATCGACGATAAAGCCATGGTTGTCTGCTTCCCGCTCTCCATTCCGTTTGAAAATTCTTTGGCCCATCAATGTCGTGTTGCAATGCCTAATGCCATATTGTGTATTGTAACGTAATATTAAAGTAATTAACTGCTTTAAAAATGTCAAAAAGTGTACACAAATGGCTAACAGCATTGCATGGTGTCAAATATGCTAAATTTACGTTGCTAATTTCGCTTTGAATAGTTGAAACATTTAAATTGTTTGCCTCATGAACTAAATATAAACACAAATAGTCAAAACTCACCTTTACATTTCGTCTACGAACTATTTGTTCATTAAAATCCACCTTCTTAATTTTTTTAAGCTTTTAAGTCGAAAAAGACAAGAGGCAAAATGCCTGGACGTGTGTTTCAGAAGTGCTTCTTCCCGCTCTCCTTAATGACAGAGAAAATTCCGTAACGGCTGCAGCAGCGCCGCCGCCTTCGACCAATCAGTGTCTTGTTGCTATGCAAATTATTTAACACAGCAACCAATCGTGCATGAAACAGTAATTTGGTAGGATAGATTGCAATGGAAAGCAAACGACAAATTGCATGGAGACCAATGATAAATGTATTTCATCATGATTGTCTTTGAAAATATTTATTAAAAAACTGCATGAAGTATTTTGTTTTATAAATATCACAAAACCTGTTTCCTCCTGGTTTTCACATGTTTTTGGCACTATTTTTTCAGAACTGTTATGATAATGTACATTTAAGACAGTTGTATAAGCTCATTTAAATATTTTAATCCGTAAATTATTCATAACTTTACTATTTAATCATTTTCGTTCACAAAGATTGTATGCTATTTGCAAATGTAATAATAAGGGAGCTGTCTATCAAGGTTGACAGGTATTCAATGTACCCTTGATGTGAGAACAATTTTGAAAAATCGTTTTACTGGGGGATTTCAACGCCCACGTGGGCAACGACAGTGACACCTGGAGGGGCGTGATTGGGAGGAACGGCCCCCCTGATCTGAACCTGAGTGGTGTTCAGTTATTGGACTTCTGTGCTAGTTACAGCTTGTCCATAACGAACACCATGTTCAAGCATAAGGGTGCCCATCAGTACACGTGGCACCATGACACCCTAGGCCGTAGGTCGATGATCGACTTTGTGGTCGTTTCATCCGACCTCCGGCCGTATGTCTTGGACACTCGGGTGAAGAGAGGGGCGGAGCTGTCAACTGATCACCACCTGGTGGTGAGTTGGATCCGATGGCGGGGGAGGAAGCTGGACAGACTCGGCAGACCCAAACGTACTGTGAGGGTCTGCTGGGAACGTTTGGCAGAGCCTCCTGTCAGAGAGATCTTCAACTCCCACCTCCGGCAGAGCTTCGACCGGATCCCGAGGGAGGCTGGAGATATTGAGTCCGAGTGGACCATGTTCTCAACCTCCATTGTCGAAGCGGCCGCTCGGAGCTGTGGCCGTAAGGTCTCCGGTGCCTGTCGAGGCGGCAATCCCCGAACCCGGTGGTGGACACCGGAAGTAAGGGATGCCGTCAAGCTGAAGAAGGAGTCCTATTGGGCCTGGTTGGCTTGTGGGACTCCTGAGACAGCTGATAGGTACCGGCAGGCCAAGCGGACTGCAGCCCGGGTGGTTGTGGAGGCAAAAACTCGGGCCTGGGAGGAGTTCGGTGAGGCCATGGAGAAGGACTATCGGTCGGCCTCGAAGAGATTCTGGCAAACCGTCCGGCGCCTCAGGAGAGGGAAGCAGCGCCCTACCAATGCTGTTTACAGTAGAGGTGGGGAGCTGTTGACCTCAACTGGGGATGTCGTTGGACGGTGGAAGGAATACTTCGAGGATCTCCTCAATCCCGCTGTCACTTCTTCCATTGAGGAAGCAGAGGCTGAGGGCTCAGATGTGGACTCGTCCATCACCCAAGCTGAAGTCACCGAGGTAGTCAAGAAACTCCTCGGTGGCAAGGCACCGGGGGTGGATGAGATCCGCCCTGAGTACCTCAAGTCTCTGGATGTTGTGGGGCTGTCTTGGCTGACACGCCTCTGCAGCATCGCGTGGCAGTCGGGGACGGTGCCTCTGGGATGGCAGACCGGGGTGGTGGTCCCTCTTTTTAAGAAGGGGGACCGGAGGGTGTGTTCCAACTACAGGGGGATCACACTTCTCAGCCTCCCTGGGAAAGTCTATGCCAGGGTACTGGAGAGGAGAATCCGGCCGATAGTAGAACCTCGGATTCAGGAGGAACAGTGTGGTTTTCGTCCAGGCCGTGGAACACTGGACCAGCTCTATACCCTCTACGGGGTGCTGGAGGGTTCATGGGAGTTTGCCCAACCAGTCCACATGTGCTTTGTGGATTTGGAGAAGGCATTCGACTGTGTCCCTCGCGGCGGCCTGTGGAGGGTGCTCCGGGAGTATGGGGTCCGGGGCCCTTTGCTAAGGGCTATCCGGTCCCTGTACGACCGGAGCAGGAGCTTGGTTCGTATTGCCAGCAGTAAGTCAGACTTGTTCCCGGTGCGTGTTGGACTCCGGCAGGGCTGCCCTTTGTCGCCGGTTCTGTTCATGATTTTTATGGACAGAATTTCTAGGCGCAGCCAGGGGCCGGAGGGGGTCAGGTTTGGTGACAACACGATTTCGTCTCTGCTCTTTGCGGATGATGTTGTCGTGTTGGCCTCATCAGGCCAGGACCTTCAGCATGCACTGGGACGGTTTGCAGCCGAGTGTGAAGCGGCTGGGATGAGAATCAGCACCTCCAAATCCGAGGCCATGGTCCTCAGTCGGAAAAGGGTGGCTTGCCCACTTCAGGTTGGTGGAGAGTTCCTGCCTCAAGTGGAGGAGTTTAAGTATCTTGGGGTCTTGTTCACGAGTGAGGGAAGGATGGAACGGGAGATTGACAGACGGATCGGTGCAGCTTCTGCAGTAATGCGGTCGATGTACCGGTCTGTCGTGGTGAAGAAAGAGCTGAGCCGCAAGGCGAAGCTCTCGATTTACCGGTCAATCTACGTTCCTACTCTCACCTATGGTCATGAGCTTTGGGTCATGACCGAAAGGACAAGATCCCGGATACAGGCGGCCGAATTGAGCTTTCTCCGCAGGGTGGCTGGGCGATCCCTTAGAGATAGGGTGAGAAACTCAGTCACCCGGGAGGAGCTCAGAGTAGAGCCGCTGCTCCTCCACATCGAGAGGGGTCAGCTGAGGTGGCTCGGGCATCTGTTCCGGATGCCTCCTGGGCGCCTTCCCGGGAAGGTGTTCCGGGCGCGTCCCACTGGGAGGAGACCCCGGGGAAGACCTAGGACACGCTGGAGAGACTATGTCTCCCGGCTGGCCTGGGAACGCCTCGGTGTCCCCCCAGAAGAGCTGGAGGAAGTGTCTAGGGAGAGGGAAGTCTGGGGTTCTCTGCTTAGACTGCTGCCCCCGCGACCCGGCCCCGGATAAGCGGAAGAAGATGGATGGATGGATGGTGAGAAAAAATTTTGTACCAAACAGTATCATCAGAGGTCTTTCCTGTACCATTTAGGGTACAATTATTAAAAAGGTACAAAACCGTTCTTCGAGGAACATTATTTGTACCACCGTGTACCTTTTTTTCTGAGAGTGTAGTATTCTCAGTAACAATCCAAATTACTTGCAGATACTGTATAAACTAAATGTGTGTGGTTCTAAAAAAAAAAAGAGCTACTTAGTATTTTTGTTTACATGTTTACTTAAATGTTATAAAGTGCTTTAATGAATGTTCTCATCATTTCACAGATAAATTGCTTTAAAATATCAATTTTCAGGGTGACCTAGGACTTTTGTACAGTAGAATACTTCTGCTGTCAGGAAAGCCAAATCAAGTTCTTATACCTGTCCTCACGTGAGTACAAGCTGTCATTATAATCCTGAAATTCATGTAAGGAATAATTGACGAGGGGCCTTAAATAAATCATCGGATCGGTGTCTTGAGGTGTGGTAACCGTAGTATAAGCGGAATAATTGAATAATTATTAAAAAAGCGGATTAACTGAATAATTATTAGAAAAATAAACCATATTTAAACAGGGCCGCTGCTGGCCAAATGGGTGCCCTAAACAGGATTGTATTGTTGTGCCCCCCTTCCTCAAATATGATGATGTAAAAAAAAAAACACCTACTATAGGGGTGAAAATACAACTTTGATCAAATAAAAAAATAAATGAATAAGTTGTATTATTTACAAATTACAATTGTAGCTCTCGACATTTACCATACATAAATTGTTTATTTTGTATTTGCCTACTTTATGTATTTTAACAGTGTTAATTATTAACCAATCATTATTGCCTCATTGTTTTATATAATGCATTTTAAGTCAGCATTTTAAAGGCTATCGATTGCTTAGGTCTGTTTTATAGCAACAACAACAAAGTATTACAGAATATTAATACTTCTTTGTAAATTATGATTTGAAGTAACAAAGCCATGGTTAATTTGTAGTTACCATGGCTACAAGAACGATGATTTGTGGTGTTATTGTTAAAACCATGGGTAATTTTCGTAAGGGAAAACTTTCACAGGTATCTGCCTGAAAGTGATAAACAGGCCTCGTTTTTACCTAAATGATTTATAATTTATTTTAATATATATAAAAAATGTATAAGGTGTGCATTGTAGCTGACACCTAAATTAACACATTACAATTGTTTTATGACTGCAAGTCTTTCTCCTCAAATGCTATTGATGTTAGAAAAGTGTATACCAAAATCACATGTAATTTTAGATACTGTCCCTAAATTTGAGACTCTCGAACGTCCAACATCAAACCAATGTTATGCCTGTTTTTATTAATTTTTTTTTACTTTCTTTAGTTTTCTTTTCTCTGGGCCAGATTGCTGATGTCCTTTACCATGTCCATCCATCAATTATGAACATTCAGCCGCAAACATGAGGTGCGAGCAGTTGAATGGATGGGAGAATGGCGGAAGGTGTTTTTTTTTTTTGAGCAACTGGGATGGTGCCCCCTCTGGGAGTTGATGCCCTATGCAGACTGTGTACCCTGCGTATAGGGAGTGGTGGTACTGTATTGAAATATTAAATAATGCACACTCTGCTTCACGTCGTGGCCGCATCGCGGGTATGAATTATTTTTCTAATAATTCAATGGTCCAGAATCAATTATTCGGCTTATATTACGGTTACCACACCTCAAGACATCGATCCGATGATTTATCTAAAGGGATTCGTCCTGTTTTAGTACTTAAATCACTTTTGTGAGTAGGACTATTTCTTCCGCATCTCATTCAATGCCTCCTTTGCTAGTACCAAAATGTTGTTTTAAAGCTGGTAATAGAGGCTTGAGCCATTGATACCATTCAAATGCAGCTATTAATGAAGTTATTAGAAAGAGAGCGAGAGTGACAGAGACACACAGAGAAAGAAAGAGAGAGAGAGCTTGTGTGAATTAGGCTAACGTACCTCTGTGCGTCTCTAAACACTCTTCTGCTGCAGCGTCTCTAAACAGTGATTTCTCCTCGCTAGTGAGAAATGTCATGTGTAGCCTTTAAGTTGCTACACTATATAGGCTAACTGATAATATCGTCAGGGCAGGGCTGACAGTAGCTTTTTGTGCAAACTGCATGACTGTTATAACTGTTAACTATGTGAAGTGATATGGAACCGTGATGCGGTCAGGAGAGCTGCCTGGAACTACATTCGTGCATTTCCCAGAAAATAATTGCACACCTCAGAATGTTCGTCAGCCAATCAGATTCAAGCATTCAATGGCCCCGTAGTATAAATATAAAATTATAAATACCATGTTTAAATACTTTAAGTTTTTAAATACATTTAAATGTATAACATCACCTGTGTGTATATATATATATATATATATATATATATATATATATATATATATATATATATATATATATATATATATATTAGTGGTGGGCATAGATACATTTTTTAAATCTAGATTAATCCCACTGTGATCTTGAAATTAATCTAGATTAATCTAGATTGAAATGGCTCATTCGAATTGCCATAGCTGGGGTCAGCGGGGCCCCGCTGAAGGTTGTACCAGTGGGCCCTGTTTGAAATTGTTTAATTTGTATGTTCGTTTATTTTTATTTATTTGTGCTATATACATAATGTTTAAGTTTTTTTCAAGTTTGTAGGTGTCAAGGTACAGAAACCAAATAATTTAATGTAAAATAGCACTGGATAGTCTTCAATGTTAAAATGAAATATACAATCAGACCTACATTTATTCAGACACCTTCAACATTTCTCACATTATTACAGTTTTGCTATATATATCAAAAATTATATATGGTGTCTGAATAATTTTTTGTTTGACTGTTAAAACTACAAAGTAATTCAGTCAAGAGCAGTGAGTGATTTTCATTTTCTTGGATTAACATTACAGCAGCCAGTAGCTAAATTAGGCGCGGTCACTTTAAGAGACGATGAACGCATCCAATATAATACACATCCCATTATTTCCCTCAACTGTTTACTTTCACTTAAGAAACAACTGACCGTTTTTTCGAGCATAATTTCCAAGGTGGATATTTTGACATATTTTGTATATATTTGTCGGCACAAGAGCAAAAAGAAGCAAATTCGGTGTTCAAGTGTTTTGAGACGCCTTTCTCTGCATGAGCCCTGAACACCAGAACAGCGCGAGTACTGAATTGGGCTCGTTCACATCTTTTTGTTTGTTCAAACTGCGATTTGTATTTGTTCGTTCAGGTGCAGGAGGGACTTCGAGGATAACTTCGCAGAAGAGAGCTCGGTTCAGTGTCGCTGTCCGGGATACGCGGCTCTCTGTCTCTCTCGTGTGCACCGAACACAGCGCGCGAGTAACCAGCTACTCTGTTCATCTTTTCTGCGTCATGTGTTTGGATTCTTTAATGTTTAAATCGACAAGCGGTACGGCTTAAAAACACATGAAAAAGATAAGCTTTCATGACGATGCACAGCAGTGGCCAGTCAACTGTCCTGAGCATCTTTTTAGGCTGGCCTCAGCCAGTCGGTTATATAAAATATCAAGGTGAAAGTCATCATAGCTTGCTTAATATAGACCCAGCTCCCAACCCAACTTTGAGAATAGATTAACGGCGATATTTTTTTATCGCCCGATAAGAGTCTCACGTTAACGCAGCACGTTAACGCCGATAACAGTCCACCACTAATATATATATATATATATATATATATATATATATATATATATATATATATATATATATATATATATATATATATATATATATATATATATTGACTGGAATGGTCTGTATCTTGAATTTGCATTTTTGCTTACCTCAACAGTAACTGACTTCCCCATGCAAATATTAATTTGAGGAATTTCTATAGGCTATACAAAAAAAGGACAAAATAAATAGGCTGAATAAGCTGATCTATAAATGTTGGTAGTCTATGAATGGTACACCCCGCTAAGATCACAGAAATTATTTGACCCAAGTCTTCAGCAGTCAATGACACTGACCCATTCAAACTGATTTTTAATGTGTATTTAACACATTATATAAGAGTTGAATATGCATATTTATTGCACAGATTTTTAAACCACAAACATCATATATTTAACACATGAAACACATGTTTAATATATGTATGTGAAATACACGTGTTTAACCTGTTGATAACGCGTTAAAATTTATGTTTTTGGCGCTTTTGGCCTTCCATAATTCTCAGCTTATGAAGAAATCATCTGACATGACATCCTGGAGGAACTCTGTGAGAAATATAGAGCAAGAACTAAAACATATTATCAACATTTGTGTTTTTCATTGTTCTTTTGTGTTTGATTTAAGGTTTTCTAGCATTATACTTAAGAAAGTTTCAATGCAAGTTAATCATTAATGTATTTTATTGATATATAACCTGAAGAAGTCCTGCTGTTGTCGTCAGACTGTTTGATGATCAGAAACTCCTCCCTCTTACAACACTAACCAGGAAGAGACTGACTTGTTATTTCTTCTTTCTGTCACCGATTTTCTTCTCTTTGACAAAATCAAACAAGAATCAGTCATCAGAGGACAACGAAGAGAAAGACTTTGAAGAAGTGTATTTCAGAACAGACAGCAGATCTTTGTGATTCTCGAGGTTATTCATGTTTGAAACCGTCGTTCAGAAAGTGAAAGTAAAGTTTAGGTTGCTGGAGCTCAAACAGTGAAAATGGCTTCATCAGCTGAATATGACTATAATTGTCCCGTTTGCTGTGATATCTTCAAGACTCCTGTTATTTTATCATGTAGTCACAGTGTCTGTAAAGAGTGTCTTCAACAGTTCTGGAGAACCAAGAAAACTCAGGAGTGTCCTGTCTGCAGGAGAAGATCCTCAAAAGATCGTCCTCCATTAAATCTGGCATTACAAAACTTGTGTGAGTCGTTCCTGAAGGAGAGAAATGAGAGTCGTTCATCAGGATCTGAGGAGATCTGCAGTTTACACAGTGAGAAACTTAAACTCTTCTGTCTGGAGGACAAACAGCCGGCGTGTGTAGTGTGCTTTACTTCACAGAAACACGTCAGTCACACATTCAGACCCATCAGTGAAGTTGTTCCTTCATATAAGGTAGGACAAATGTCTCTTGTTTCATTTATAAAGAACAATAATAAGTCATAAACACAGATATCATCACATTCATGCACTCAGTATTTCTCTCTGCTGTTTTAATCAACTTCATATGACATAAACTCTGCTCTGATTTGTTCTGTGTTTGTGAACTAAAGTGTAGTCACTGGGTAAGAGATCATATTCATACTGATGAAAAAGTGTATTTTGTTTTTACTCAGGTTGTGTTTGATTTACGTTTACTTTTAATTTCTGAATCAATTTAGTGTGAGATACACACAAACACAGCACTGTATGATCACTGTATTCTCTTCTCTTCACTGTAATCTGCTGTTTTATGTATTTTTATTTTGTTCAATTCTAGGAGGAGCTCAATACAGCACTGAAGTCCTTACAGAAGAAACTTCAACACAATCAAAACATTAAAAGAGAGTTTGAGAAAACAGTTCAACACATCAAGGTGAGGAAACACAATCAAGAGTCATTTTCAGTACAGCTGTAGCATCACTAAACACAATTATGATGCGTTATATTTCATATAATGATTCCAGTTGATTATTTTTGTAAATGATGAGCAGCAATCTGCTTCTGGATCTGTTATATGTCCTTGTCTGA
The DNA here is from genome assembly GCF_963082965.1 of Carassius carassius. Taxonomy (NCBI): domain Eukaryota; kingdom Metazoa; phylum Chordata; class Actinopteri; order Cypriniformes; family Cyprinidae; genus Carassius; species Carassius carassius. The sequence goes on from NC_081765.1 coordinate 34,288,535, forward strand.
GTTTCTCTGGGATCTGAATGATGTGATGTGTTGATGTGTGTTGATGGAGTTGATTGAAGTGAATGTGATTTGATTTCAGTCTCAAGCTGAGCACACAGAGCGTCAGATTAAACAGCAGTTTGAGAAGCTTCATCAGTTTCTCAGAGATGAAGAAGAAGCTACAATCACTGCACTGAGAGAGGAAGAGGAGCAGAAGAAGCAGATGATGAAGGAGAAGCTGGAGGAGATGAACACACACATCTCAGCTCTTTCACACACAATCAAAGACACGGAGGAGATGATGAAAGCCAGTGACGTCTGCTTTCTGAAGGTCTGATTTCAGATCATCCATTGATTGATTGATTGATTGATGATTGATTGAGTTCTTGATGATCAATGGTGTGTTTGTTCTGCAGGAGTTTCCAGTCACGATGGAAAGGTGAGTGATCTGCTGGTGTCTCTGCTCTCTCTGCTTCTGATCCAAAGCCACTGCAGATCTGATCCTGAATGTTCTTCCAGAGTCCAGATCTCATCACAGCCGGATCCACAGACGCCTTCTGGAGCTTTGATTCATGTGCCGCGTTACTTGGGCAACCTGCCCTTCAGAGTCTGGAAGAAGATGCAGGACATCGTCCAAAACAGTGAGTCTGGAGAAGATCTGTGCTGTTACACACACACTGGGAATGACACATGAGGGAATATTGACAGATTTCAGCATTATGTGTGAATAACCAGATGAGCTGCTTCACCAAAATGAGCCGAAAACAAGAGAAGAACAACTTTGGTCCACATGATATTTAGTTACAGTGATACAGCAGATCTCAGTTCAGTTTGATTGATCGACAAATCTAAAATATTTACTGTAACAAACACTGACAGTGATCAGAGGAGAGAGTCTGATGTGTTTGATCAATAACACGAGTTTCATAATCAGTGTTCATTTCTTCAACAAAGACGAGATGTTGACAAGCTAAAACTAAATATAAGATCAGGTGCGGCTCGTCTATACAAAGCAAATTTTAAAGAGTGAATTTAACTTCCTCAGAGTTCAAATTACCACTTGCCCAGAGTATATATGGGAATCACTGGTAAAGTGTTAAATTAACACTTTTGAAAGAGTTAACATTATTAACACTCTGACAGTGTTACCCAGCAAACTCTTGAGGTGTATAATATTAACACCAGAATGATGAAAGTTGGTGTTCAAAGTTAACACTCATGGATTAACTGGTCACTGCCCCAGTGTTCAGGTGAAAATATTTAAAAAATAAACACACAAAACAATAAACAATTTACAGTTTATGTTAATAAATATAAAACATGTAAAAGCTGTGAATTATAAATAATGAACAGTTTACATTTGTTTTTATGACTGCACGTCATTCTCTTCGAATGCTATTGACGTTAGACAAGTGTAAACCAATATCGCATGAAACTTTAGAGACGGTCCCTAAATAATCGAAGTCTATCATCAACCTTATGCCTGTTTTTTTTTTTTTTACTTTCTTCCTTCCATTTTCTTCTCTCTGCTCCGGATTGGTGATGTCTTTTCCACAAGATGTCCATCCTTCAATTATGAGCATTCACCAGCAAACATGAGGTGCGAGCGTTTGCGAGCGTGGTTGTTGGAAAGGCGCCTTTTTTTTCTTTTTCTTTTTCTTTTTCTTTTCTGAGTATCTGAATGGTGCCCCCCGGGGAGTTGGTGCCCAATGCAAACTGCGTACTCTGCGTGTAGGGAGCAGCGGTACTGGATCACTAACTAGTTGGCCTGTCTGTATTTTTATTTTTGTTTGTTTGTTTTTTTTCCCCATGTGGAGCAGTGGATCAAATTAAAGGGATAGTTCACCCAAAAATCTTGTTCACGTCTCCAATACGCATTAATCCACAAATGACTTAAGCTGTTAACTTTTTTAATGTGGCTGACACTCCCTCTGAGTTCAAACAAACCAATATCCCAGAGTAATTCATTTACTCAAACAGTACACTGACTGAACTGCTGTGAAGAGAGAACTGAAGATGAACACCGAGCCGAGCCAGATAACGAACGAAACATTGACTCGTTCTCGAGTCAAGAACCATCGTACCATAGCAGTACACGCATGCCTTCCGTCTTAAAAGTCCCATGACATGAAAATCTCGACAGTTGTAATAGTAAAAAAAAAAACTAGTAAAAGTATTTGAGAGGGCGTCCACATGTAATACGCATTTCAAATGCAGAGATGTCAGCCAATAACAACAGAGTCTCACAGCAGACACGCCCCTTCAAACAGAGCATTCAAGCCAGAGGGATAAAATCAGGATATAAAAATGCCTTTTATTTCTAAATTTTAAAAGTAAAAATCATACTAACAATATCATAAGTACACGTCAGGGAACATTAAAAAAGCATTTAAAAAAGAAAATAATCCACATCATGGGACCTTTAAAAAGGGACAGTATTCCTAATTATGCACCTGTCCGTGTCATTAATGTTAATCAACAAAAGATGTTAAATAAATGTACAAATGTTAAGTAAACCTTCTGTATCTGAAAAATGTGTTTAATTTGCATCTCTTTCATATTTGTCTTATTGCCTTAATGAGCCTTATTGCCTTGGCTTCTGTTTCAAAATTTATAAATCATATTTTTTGTGATCAATATTATATATGAACAACTATAATATTTTATTTTTTTCTCCCTTTTCACTACTGTTAAAGGAATAGCTCATCCAAAAATGAAATTTGTCATCATTTATTCAAGTTTTTTCAAATACAATCCTTAATTCAAATTTCTGATAAGCTTAATTGATTTCTGTCCCTCTTCGTTTAGGAGTCACACTTACCTTCTCCGCGGTCAAAAGTGACTGAAGCTTTGAAATCTAACTTTTTTTTTCTTCAGGAAAACCAATGTAATATATTTGTGTTTAACAATATTTTTTGATTATTATTTTTGATTTTTAAGGGGAATTTTATGATACTATGCAATATTTATACAATTTTAATGGGATATTTTTTTCCATTACTATTAATATATATTTTGATATATCTCTTTATTTATTTACAATTTTTTTAAATAAATGCAATATTTCACATTAAAATAGAGTGAAAGCATTTAAAATCAATTTTTTGATGTGAGAATTGGGCAATCTGGAGGCATTAAAAAATATAAACTTGTGTAATGTTGCTTAACCTCTTGTATTAGCACCATATATAGATATATACAGAGGCTTTTGGATTCCCATAGTTTTTTAGACCTCATCTCTTCATTTTTTTAGGTTTTGCATTTAGATCTATATCTAGACATTCTAAAAGATTACTTTTTGTCAAGGTTTAGATATTTTTGGTTAGATAAGTATCAGTGTGTGTGTGTGTGTGTGTGTGTGTGTGTGTGTGTGTGTGTGTGTGTGTGTGTGTGTGTGTGTGTGTGAGAGAGAGAGAGCCCCTTTTGTATTTTTTCCATTCATTGATTGGTGTGTATTATGACCGAAAAGGGCCAGAGAGAGAGAAGAATTAACGACTAGTTTTGTTTGAAAAATACATATGAAATAGCTACCAAAATAAATATTAGTATCTGCAGTTTGACTAAAAGTTGACGAAAAATCGAAAATGCAATGACTTTTCATCGACTAAAACTATGAAAGACTCAAATGAAATGTGACTAAGACTCAAGATAAAGACTAAGACTAAATCAGAAATGCGTGTCAAAATGAACACTGGTCATAATTCATAATAATCTGTGTGTGGTTCACTCTTGATCATTATATGAACATCAGAATAAAAGCAGCTGTTGATTGTGTCTCATCAGCTCCTGTGATTCTGGATCCAAACACTGCACGTCCAGATCTCGTCCTGTCTGATGATCTGACCAGTGTGAGAAACAGCTGGAACAAACAACCTCTTCCTGATAATCCAGAGAGATTTAACTATTATTCCTGTGTTCTGGGTTCAGAGGGTTTTAACTCAGGAACACACTGCTGGGATGTGGAGGTTAAACAGAGTCCATGGTGGATTCTTGGAGTAACTACAGAATCAAACCAGAGGAAGGGACGTGTTTTCTTTAACACTGATGTCTGGTTTGTGCAGCGAGGATGTTCTGATCAGTTTGGTTTTCATGTTAAACAGGATCTTGAGCGTGTGAGAGTTGATCTGGACTATGAGAGAGGAACAGTGTCATTCTCTGATCCTGTAACTAACACACATCTACACACATTCACAACCACCTTCACTCACACACTCTTTCCTTTCTTCTGTACTTATACTCCTGACTCTCTGAGGATCTTATCGTTCAATAGTCAGTAAATGTGACTCCTGTAGTTCTGGATCGATCTGCTTTCATCTTCTACACTCATCATGTTTTCAATATTCAATCCATATCACAATTTCAATATTTGCTGAACTTGAGACTAAAAGATTAATTGTTTATTTCAGTTATAGAGATTAAATGATAACTCTGATCAGTTTGTTCACTGGTGTAAATCAGAGATGGGTAACTGACGTCTGCAGTGTTTTTAAGTTCGGCCGCTGGATCATCTTATGATTGGATGATCAACTTGACAACATTTGATAAGTAAGACACCGAAAGATTGCTCTCAGTTTATGATGTTAATAACCGCTGACTGTATTAATTACTGTGTAGTAATTAGTAGATGTGCACTCGAATGTCATCATTCACTCACATTAGAAACAAATAAATCAATCAAATCAATCAATTGACAGTGAAAATCATATTTTCTGGTAAAGATGGTAAATAGTTTATGTTTATAGCAAGTTCAAGGAGAAACCCATACGTTTGGATTGTCTGGACGTGTAATAATGAAAGATTTCAGTTTAAATCTCCATTACATCACTGTTTATAAAGTCATTCATATCATATTCAGCTGGGTTTATTTTTGTTTTCTTATATACAATTTTGTTCAAGCAGGAAACATATGAAGTAACACAGAACAACTAAAACCACAGAACATCACAGAAGTCTTCTATTGTATTGTGATGCTGCGATAAAAGAAAATCAATGATTTCACTCTACAAACATTGTTATATATATTTAATGTAGAAATATTTCCACATAACTTTAATATGCTGTGCATGTGTATATCTCTATCATGAATGTATAAACACATGCACAGCACACCGCATAATCATCTGTAAAAACTATTTTTTATATATTATTATTATTATTATTATTTAGCTTTGTTTTCATTTGTTTTGTCCTTTAGTGTCATCTTCCTATAGTTTGTCTAATGTACTGCTCTAAAGAAAGAAACAAAGAAGAAATGGAAAGAAAAGTGAACACACACTGTAAACACTCCTAAAAGCTGACAAAATGATATGCATTATATATTTCAGCTCCTCCTGCCTCAAATTAACAGCAGTCGAAACGTGATTTAACTATAGAAGAGTCATAAAACCAAATGAGACGAAAATATTCTCCATAAGATGTATGAATGTGGGAGGGAAATGTGATTATTTGCCTGGAAAATAATGTCACAAAGTATTATTTAACAGATCGTTCACCTAAAAGTGAGTATTCTGGCATCATTTACTGTCCCTTGTGTCGTTCCAGACCCGAGTGACTTTCCTTCAGGGTTATTATTGTTAATTAAATCCAAAAGAATAAGAATAATAAAAAAAAAAACATTTTAGTCGATTTAAAAAAAATAAATGATTATTTAATGTTAACATTAAAAAAATGTAAAAAAAAAAAAATGCTCATTTTCATTTATCTTAAATTGAAGTACTACAATAACTTAAACAGAAATCAATACAAATAATACAGACATAAAAAAAAAACTTTGGGGAAAAATCAGTTAACAAAATTGTAACTAAAATTAAAATGAAGATATAAGAGAAAAGAAATTTAAATAAAAAAACAAATAAATAAAAATGTAAAATATCAGTAAAAACTATAACAGTATATTAAACTATATATTAAACTATATATACAGCCTATAATAATACATTTCTGCAATGGCTATACTTGTTACGGTGCTTTTAAGTCGGGTTTGGGTTGTTTTATGAGCGAACCCTTGTTTGCTAAAGTGACATTGTCCGCATTTTTAAAGTTAAAGAGGTTAATGAACTCTTTCACCATCTATTATTGTTAGAATTCATAATCAGTGTTAGGGGTCAACTAGTTACATATAGCTAAATTATATCCTTTGATTACAAAAATAAATGTAATCAGGTACAGTCAGATTAGATTGTTAGATGCCGTGGCATTTCCCTTTATAGGTGTGCAAAAACTTGATTTCAAAACAGTATCATAGCTATTAAACTTTCTTGCTGTGTTTTTAAATATGTATTTAACCCTCTCAAGGCAGGCGTTGCTGATTTGCAACAGTTAAAAACTAAAAACCTTATTACTCCAGATACATATTTTATGTATGTGGAGTACTAAAAACTTTACTAAAGGTTACTAAAGTTACTAAGTTACTAAAACTTAATTTGAGCCTGAGAGGGTTAATCTCAGAACAATCTCCAAACAAATCTGATTTTGTGGTGGTTGTGCTTTAAAATGAAATGATCACAATCCTAATTTAAGTGATGAAGGATTTTGAAAAGTCTGACGGTCATTAGCTGTTGAGCGCTCTAATGTTAACCCCGTCCTGTTTACGTTTCAAAAGATTAACGGTTGAAAAGTCTTAAAACATGTAATCAAATGGTATCAGTTACATTACTTTTTTAATGAAATTGATATAGTTGCACAACCTTTTAGATTTTGAACAGGGTAATTTGTGATCTATAACCTATTACAAAGTTCATAGTAACCTCCCCAAATCTGTGAATAAAATAATTCCACCAAGGTCTCAGCTACAGCTAAACGTTAAAACAATACTTAAGGTCCTTGTTGGCAGTTTTGTGAGGAGTGTTTGTGAAAACTGTGGTTTGAAAGAAAAATGTTTTAGCTTATATATGTGATTTTACTACAAACTACTTTACTACAAACACAGTTTTCATCTTAAAGAGAAGTTTTTTTTTTGTTTTTTTTCATGCATCTATTTTCATTTCTCTGGACTCTTACTAAAATCATGAATCCTACATGAAAGCTAAAAAAGAATACTTTTTAAAACTATTTTATACAGTATGGTTAACAACACCATTTGTAAAGTGAGAAACCACGTCTAATCTGTTGTAAAAAGTTCTGGGAGACATTTGTAGCAACAAACACTTTTGGTTTCAAAGAAAACTTATGACAACTCATTTTCAATCTATTATAGGTATTTTCGTGTTTGTGACCTATTTTGTTTGTGTGTGTGTGTGTGTGTGTGTGTGTGTTTAAGTTTGTTTGTGATTATGCCTGTGTTTGTGTACTTGTTTGCATTCTCAGTACTTTTATGTTGAGGTTGAAAGATCTAGGGGTTTTAATAAAAAATTATAAATGTAGCTAAAATAAAACTAAATTAACTCAAATTAAACAACATTTTCCTATGGTCTGACTTGTTAAAAGATCAAACATCCTTTTGACCAGTAAATGAACTAACAGGTCTACGTCATAAAGTTGAAATTGTCACCCTTTGATCACTGAATACACAACATTTTTTGAACTTTAGCTGACCTGCACCACCACCATTTACAACGCCAGAACCCCGGCAAAACTAATTCGTTTACAGTCCAGTTGCAATCCCCGAAAACCTTTAGATGTTTTACAATCTTCGTTGACATGGTCGTAACCTTAAACACAAAGACATCAGATGCCAGACACCAGACGCGTTTCTGTGCACGACTTGAGATGAAATATATTTAGCCTTCCGTGTAATGTTGTAAAAGTTTCTTTGGCAAGAAAATCCCATCTTGACTTACCACATTCATTCCTGTTTAATATTTGTATGCGTCTACAGGGTTTAAACTGATATAGCAATGCCAGAAGTTAATATTGACAACATAAAATACATATTAAAGGATTTAGGCTACTAAAGTATGTGTGAGTGACTTATCAAAATAAAATAAAACATCACTTTTTTCCAACAAGGACTTTTAAAATAGAAAAAATCGTATATGTTAACCTAATTTTTAAAGTAAAAACATCAGTTGCTTTGAACATTAACACAGAAAGGCATTCATTACTGGTAGATTTACAAATACGGTCTGAGATTACACTCAATTTTCGTTCACACTCTGTACATCATAAAACAAAATAAATGTAAAATAAATAAATAAAAAAAACATTTAAGAAAAAAGAATATATATAAAGATAAAGAAAAAGTAGGGGTTAACAGATTTTCACATTAAGAAACCAAAGTCCTCTAATGAAGAATACATAAACCTTGCTTTGGGACTTTTCATTCCTTTTAACGTCTCCAAATTAAACGCCACTAAACGTGGGGAGTTTTGAAAAACATACATTTATGAATGTATAATTTCATGCCAGAAGTTAATATTGACAAAATAAAAGACATATTAAAGGATTTAGGCTGCTAAAGTAAGTGTGAGTGGCTTATTAAAATAAAATAAGACAACACCTAGTTTTAAAGTAACTCATATACATAGATGTATCTAAAGATCCTCAAACAGTCAATGCAGCAGCAGCAGCTATTTTGGATTTACATCTTGTAATTCAGTTGTTTTTAACAAATCCGAGTTTAAATCTCGCACATTTTTTGTAATTGATTTTACATCTTGCATTTTTTTATATATATGTTTAAATCTTGCAGGTTTTTTTTGTTTGTTTGTTTGTTTGTTTGTTTGTTTGTTTTTAGAATTCTGAGTGTAAATCTTTTTTTTTTAAGAATTCTGTGTTTGTACTTTTTTAGGAATCATATGTCAGAATGCTGTTCATTGACTTCAGTTCAGCATTCAACACAATCATCCCTCAATAGCTCATTTACAAACTGGTCCAGCTGGGGCTCAACACTTCGCTGTGCAACTGGCTGTTGGACTTTCTGACTGGAAGACCTCAGGCAGTACGGGTCGGCAGCAACACATCCAGCACCATCACACTGAACACTGGGGCCCCCCAAGGATGTGTGTTGAGCCCCCTCCTTTTTACTCTACAGACCCATGACTGCACACCGTCACGCAACTCCACCTCTTCATTAAGTTTGCAGATGACACGACTGTGGTGGGTCTCATTAGCAACAAAGATGAGACAAACTACAGGAGCGAGGTGAGCCGCCTGGCCGGGTGGTGCAGTGGTGCAATCTCTCTCTGAACATGGAGAAGACAAAAGGAGATTGTTGTAGACTTCAGGAGAGCACACACTCAGCATGTTCCTCTGACCATCAATGGTGCGACTGTGGAGAGAGTGAGCAGCACCAAGTTCCTGGGTGGCACATCACAGAGGAGCTCTCCTGGACTGAAAACACAGCAACACTGGCCAAGAAATCACAACAGCGTCTCTACTTCCTCCGCAAACTGAGGAGAGCCAGAGCCCTGGCCCCCATCATGTACACCTTCTACAGAGGCACCATCGATAGCATCCTGTCGAGCTGCATCACTGTGTGTTATGGAGCCTGCAACGTGTCCTGCCGAAAGACTCTGCAACGCATAGTGAGAGCAGCAGAGAATATCATTGGTGTCTCTCTCCCCTCCCTGCAGGATATTTATGGTACCGGTCTCACCCGCAAAGCCCTCTGCATCGCAGGTGATCCCACCCACCCATCACACAGCTTCTTCAGTCTGCTACCATCAGGGAGGAGACTGCGGAGTCTCCAGGACAGGACTAGCAGACTGAAGGACAGCTTCATCCAGCAGGCTGTCAGGAAGCTAAACTCGCTCCCGAACTTGCACCACTGAACTATGTACCCCCCCAGATTCCACATCCCCATCCTTCCACACACACACACACACACACTAATATACAATATCATGCACCAGTCACTTTGTCCTGCATTGGTCTGCTCACTACCTCATTCAGCATGGAACTGGCGTCATTCTACCAACTCATCAGTCAGTTAAATAAAATAACTGCTCTTGAGCCCTTTGTCAATTTAATCAGACTGAATAAGCTTCTTTTTGCACTAAAAATCTTTTATCTGCACTGTTTGTTCACTTCACTGATTTGCACTCTATCTGCCATGTGCCTTGCACATGGTTTATTTAACTTGAGTTTTAATTTTATTATATGTCTTTTTTACATTCCCTTATTGTATAGTTGTATCTAAATCTACAGACTTGACTTGACTTTAAGAATTCTGTGTTTAAATCTTGCTAATTCTCGTAAGAGTTGAGTTTACATCTTCCCATTGTTTTTTTTTCTTTAGAATTTTGAGATTACTGTTTTTTTTTTTTTTTTTTTTTTTTTTTTTAATAATTATGAGTTTAAATCTTACTTTTTTTAAGAATTCTTGCAAATTTTTGCAATTTATTAAGATTTATGACTACATCTTGCAAATTATTTGATATAACTCTTAAGTTTGCATATTTCAATTCAGTTGTTTTTAACAGTTCAGTTTACATCATGCACGTTTTTTTGTTTTTTTTAAGTACAAATCTTGAAATTCTGTTTCTTTTAAGAATTCTGAGTTTACATCTTAGCTTTTATAGCAGTTCTGAATTTACATCTCAGGAGGATGGACTTTGTTTTTAAATAGCCTAATCTGATCATCAGAGGATAAATTGTTTAACATCTAGAAAACAGGTCAGTATCATTTGCTGCTGAAGACTTGGGTCAAACCATTTCTGTGAGCTTAGGGGGGTGTACCAGAAATAGACTGGACGACCACCCTTTAAGATATTATAGATCAGCTTATTCAGCCTATTTATTTATTTATTTGTTTATTTTGTTTAGCCTATAAAACTAACATATTTAAATAGCAGTTTTATTAGCAAACTTAGGTTGGCATCAAAGCATTAACATTTGTGTGGGAAAATCAGTTATAGTGGAGGAATGCAAAAAATGTAAGTTGGGAACTGATAAATGTGTTAGCATTGATAGCACAGTAAACTGCTGGATAGGTTTAAATCCCGCCACAGGGATGGTGAGTAAAAAATGGTGAGTAAAAAAAGCCAACACTTAGTTGTTGCAGGGGTTTGGTTAATAGCTTTAAGATAAAGTTGACAGAAAAAGTTCATGAGCTGCTTCATTGCATCAACAAAGCCTGATTGCATTGGTTTGGTTTTTATGATTATCTATTAATTGTTTCAAGCCCTATGCAGCAGTTTATAGTGTATTAACTGATGGGCAAGATTTTTTGACAATGTTGGAATAGTGTCCCATATCCAGTCCCAATTTAGTTTGCAAGGAGCTAATTCCTTTTCCCATGTCGTGGTGATGGGGAGCTTTCCACAGCTGAGCTTGAGCAGTCTGTTGTAAATGAATGACACTGCTCCTCGTGTCTGTGAAAAGTTCACACAGTCCATCTGTACAGTGGGATATGGTGTGGCTGGTTCTTCCTAAACAGAATGGAAAAAACAATATTACAAACATCAAAAGAAAATCTGGATTAAATTCATGTTCCCAATGACTAGTTACAACTGTTTATCTACACTTAAGCCAGAATAGTTTTTATATTATCTTACTTTTAGGGATGCACCGAATAAATTCAGGGCCAAAACTTCTAGATGCACTTGGCCGAAAACCGAAAATTACTTTTTAAAAATAATTTTTTTTTTTTTTTTTTTGTATAATTGTATTATTAAAAGACTTTAATTAAATTCAATTATTTAATGATTCTGAATTTAAAACATACAAGCCAATAAATGAAAATAATTTTCGAAAGTCGAAATTTCGGTGCATCCCTACTTGCTTTAGATTCTTTGCATTAAATACCTGTCTGATTGTGACATAATCGTCCACTTTCTCCCTGAAAATCACCGGAAGTAAAACCAGAGCAGCACGAAAATCCATATCTAAAAAGACATTGAATAGGTATTAGTAGTGTAACAGTTCAAATTGCTCACGGTTCTGTTTGTATCATGGTTTTAAGGGTCATGGTTTTGGTACATGTCATGTTCAGAGAAAAAGGTCTACTGACAAAAAAAAAAAAATCAAACTACAAGCAACTGCACAAATAAATACAATAAAGCAAAGATACAAATAAAATAAAGTGCTTTTCAGGTTTTTCTGGTAATTATTTTGGATAGTGGAACTGTTTCACACAATTTTTCTTCAACAAACCATATTATTGTTACAAACCATTATTGTTACCGGTGCTCAGCTGCAACACCGGTTACATCACTTACCCAATGTTCTTATGGTAACAAAAGTAATTTAGTTCAGTTAGAGAACAACACTACAATTAAAAATGTGAACGTTTTACTCTCGAATTAGTGATTTAACATCCCGCCCCACAGGCAGCTTATAGCAGTTATAAAGACGTACAATATTCAGTTTGTATTTTCAATACAAAAATGCATACCACAAAGGCTCTCTGCAACAGCTTCTCTTCTGGCATCCATGTAATGTGCTTCTATAACGGATTTCCCCTTAGCCAAACTCAAAACATTGGACACAATTTTGCTGAAGGAATCCTGGAAACACCGGCTTAAATTTACGGCATGCATTCGACCCATTTCCTGGAATAACTGAAATACAAATACGAAAAGGAAAAAAAAAAACAATTAATTTAAATTAATGTTATTTCTTTTCTCACCATAGTATAAAGCAACCGTTCACACACCATGCTCTAATGGAAACTTTCAAAAGCTTGTTCCCACATTGAGAAATTGTGTTGTTTACACAAAAATATTGTTTTCACTTAAGCAGCATTTATGCACAGCTATTGTGAATGGGCTTCTCTCATGCACTCTTGAATGTTCAAAGGAGAGCAGGGTTTTTCCTAAAGAGAGAATTACAAGGCGGCCGCCTAAGTCAAATTTCGTGCCGGATCTCAAACAAAACTGGGACAGACAGTCACATGCTCAGATAAATTTTTTTAATACATTTTTTTAATAAAAACATAACATTTTAATTAATCAAGGGTGGATGACAAATAAATCATTATAATGCGTTGAGTTTAATAAAGACATGGAACTCTCATCACTGTAAAACGCAAAGAACGTGCGACACTTTCGTTTTAAACAACGTAATTCTCTTCAGGGAAAAACATTAAAGGAAAACATATCAGGGCTTGATAATAACGCTCGTCTGTGACACGCGTGTTTTTTTAAGGGACAAGTGAAAGAGAATTGTACTTGCCTGACCGGACAAATGCCCTGATTTAAAGAATTTTCAATATTAAAAAAATTGTATAACTAGGGAATCACCGAAAACGCGAGGATGATTCTGATTTAATGTTAAGTGGCGATTAATGAATTTATCTTTAAAATGTAAAAAAAAAAAAAAAGTGCATGTCCACAGAACCCCCCCACCCCACCCTCCAGAGGTACCAAGCTCCACCCACAAAAATACTGTGGGAAACAGTACTGTACGGTAAAAAGTAAAATATTTTATTTTTATAAATATATATTTTTTTATGCTTTCAGAATTGTTTTTAAAGTAATAATCAGCTGCCATTGTATGGAAATCAGTAAACAATATGTATAAGCTTTTTTTTTTTTTACTTACAACTGAAGGGGTCTTAAGGAAGGGATATTTTTGAAAAATTTCTGCAGTAGGAATGCCATTGGTTATTTCCCTCCTCCTCCAAGCAAATGTTTGTTTCATTTTTTCATCCACTATTGCAGCATCTGGTTGGGTCTTCTTGTACTGGTCCTGTAAGGTCTTTACATGGGCATTGATTGAAATAGCATCCTCACCAATAGAAGACACGCAGTCTTCATCTGCCTATAATGCAAAACACATGTAATGACAAGATTACAGGTTTCAAGATTTAGTCATATATAATCTGAGTGAATTATTCTTTTGATGAAAGACTACAGTTTAAAGCTGTAGATTCTAAACATTTATTTTAGAGTTTTATATTGTGATGCATCACTGCTAGACATTGCTTACCACAGATCTGCTGGTTCTCTGACAACTAGCCTCTTTTTCTCCAGGTTTCTTTACATTGTGACCATATTTCATTTTAATCTTTTTTACCTCCTCTTCGTTAACAAGTGGGGACCTTTCAGTTTTAAATTTTCTTTTCAGGGACATGTGCCACGTATGCTGTTGTAAAAAACAAAACAAATGATGTCAAGCTGAAGTTAGTGTTTTCTGGGAAGGCAGTTAAAATGTGCCCTACTAGTCGATGGTTGACAAAAAGCCAAATAGCAGTATTGTTAAAGGGTCATGAAACAGTAAACTAAATCTGAGTTTCAATTGTAAAAGAAAATAGTGAATTTTGATTAGGGCTGTACAATTAATCTAATTTTCAATCGCGATTACGATTATGGATGCCACTATTATGTAATTGATACCATATTAAAGCTTGTTTCAAGCCCTTTTGAAATCTGTTTTTATTTCTTACATTGTTTGTTGGTAATACTTTATGGTTATCTTAAGTCGGCTGATCGCTATGATTTTCAGGAACGGAATTTTGAGAAAAACAGGTTTAATTAACTGTCACATCCTGCTAGCGGGACGATTGGCGCTCTTATTTATTGCCTTTTTTCATATCACATTTTAGTAATCATCATAGATAAGGAATCATTCGAAAGCTTACGAACTCAAAATTCATCTTTTAAGAGAAAGTGCACTGAACAAGTGAATATTGCCATAATAAAATTTTCAAAAAGAAAAATTTGAAACTGTAGCGAGAACCAACTGGTGCTTAAACAGCAGGTTTCATGACCTTTTAAGCAGGTCTATAAATTACATTGTCTAAAAATAAATATTAAACATTTGACTTACATATCCATTTCCCTCTGCATCTCTCAGGAAAGGGTATTTGGAGATAAGAGCCTTGACTGCGCAAACATAGTCACTGTTTGAAGGATATCTATCAGAAGATTAAAAAAAGTGTGCAAATTTACTACAAATGTTTACCAGGGTTTGGAATTTAAAAAACAAAATAGTGTTTATTAAACTTACAGTGTGTGCTGAGCCATAGTCTCGTGCAGCACTCGTACAATTGTATGCCGGTAAGTGCTGATCTTATGACATGGTTCTTTGTTATCCAATTTTAACTGAACATCCTTTGGGAATTTTGGTAGTGAGAAGACAAGAGGAAATGGGGCTGGAATTCTTTGCTCTTGGCTGTTTAGACAGAGGAATGACGCAGAATAGAGATGAAACAGTATGAAATGTTCATATCATGATTATAGTCACCAAAATGATCTCTGAATTTTAACAGCATACGTTTACATGGACACAATCAGAATGAAATCAATACAATTGATGAATCCGAACAAGGTGTTTACATGAATGATAAATAAAGTAATCGGGTTGATGTGCGCGTTTATGTGTCACAAGTTTCAAATCGGATTTGATGTTTTGACATGCGCACACTGCACAAATATACAGTTTCCCGCTGTTCGCGCATAAATATTCTCCTCTATTGGTTATTTATTTGTTTTAAACAGCAGACGTAATATTAATTCGTCTCTGGTCATAATTTAGAGCAGATTAACCGTTTTGCCATGCTGCTTATTGATCACGCAGGAAAAGTGCCCCTCCCCACGGCCAAAACCAGACGTCTGTGGATGAGAATCCAAAACAAGGACTGGTGGGACGTTGTCCTGCTTCACTTCACAGAGACGCGAGTGAAATGAGGATTTTAGAATGACGGGAAACTTATTAATATGACACTTTATTCAACAGGAAGAACAGCTCGTTCCACGCGCCATACGTCATTACGCTATTTAACGTCATTGCACAGTCTTTTCAGTTTTCAATCCGATCAAGTGTTTACATGTTCTCTCGCTAGGATTACAAAAGGGATAAACCACCCATTTCAATCCGATCGAAATTTCATCCGGATCAAGCTAAATCGGATCGATTAAGGTGTTTACATGAAGGTTTTTTAGTCCGATTGAGCCATCAATTCAATTACAAGTGTCCATGTAAACGCAGCTATTGATAAAATGTTCTGGAATGTTCAAAAAGTATTCACATATACTGAAATCACTTCACAGAGTTGTATGTCGAAACCAACAAAAATTAGCAGCATTATGCACTTTTTGTAACATAAAATGATGGCCAAATTTTAAATAAACAAATTAATTAACCGACTTAATTCATTTGGACTTATTTTACGATCTCTTTATTGAAGTTCTGAAGCATCAGAATTTTGGGTGAATAGACTTTTAATAAAGTGACTTCTGTGAAATCTTTCAGACTTTAATTTGAAGTGCAGTTTTATTGTGCTTTATCAAGACTGACATCAATGTCATTCTGGCAAAAAAATAAATAAATTTAAGGACTTAAAGAAAATCAGTCAATCAGTAGAAAATATAAGGGAACATAAATAAAAAAATACTAATACTTGCCTCAAAGCTGAAGGTGTAGTCAGACTTTCAGACAGTTCTTCACTCTGGTTCTCTTTAAGTTGTTGGATAAGTTTGATAAATTTAACTTGCTTCTTAAAAGACTTCTCAAAAAGTTGTCCTATCATGTGATCCGTGAGACCAGCACTGACAGTTTCCCCATCAACTTCAAAATCTAAGAGTCAAAGAGACATTTGCTAAGTTTCAAAAACTTATGTAATACACTGAATGAAATGTATATGACTTATAGATAGGGCAGAATCAGGTAACGTTAATCACACTATTTTAAACACAGGGAAAGAGTGATGGGCAGACCACAAAGAACACACGTCACAAGTTTGTCTGGACTTTTGCAAGATATACTTTGTGAACATGCACAAGACGGAGGTTATTTGTATATCTGAGTTGGGTTTGGGCTGCAAACATGAAATGCACAGAGTTTAATAGGTATGAAACCGTATGTGTAACGAATGTCAAACGTTAAATTAATGCCTGGTTCAGATTACACGATTTTAACAGATCCGTTTGACGTAGGGTGTCGTGGGGATTCGTAAACGACAACCGGCGTCGGGACGCAAGATTCAATAGTTTCATTTCATCTCTCGTATAGTGTGTCATAGTAGGCGACAACCAATGTCGCGTCTGCGATGCTTCAGGACATCACGACAAAAAGACTAGCATGTTTAATTTTTTAACGGTCCTCCACTATGGTTCTGTCAAGAGTGAGTGAGTATGTGAGCGAGCAACAGTGAGTGAGTGAGCGACAGTGTGTGTGTATGGGTGTGTGGGCGAGGGACAGTGTGTGTGTGTGTGTCGGCACGCGATGACTGGTCGGAAAGCAACGTGTAGTCTGACATGTTTCTTGTCCACAACACAAGATTTTAGGAGTCAAAATCGTGTAATCTGACACCGTGACTATCATAACAGACACAAAAATCTTGTAAATTAATCTGAACCAGGCATAACTTAATTTACCAGAATTGCAGCACACAAACTAAATCACTTTATACTATAAGCGGACGGTTAATAGCACTGGATTCATACATAAGCTAAATACACTTGCTAATGCCATGCTTAAAGAGTTGTATAACATTTTATACATTTTTGATTTGATTAAATATAAAACTCACCTTTGAATTTTCTCTTTTCTTCCTCTGAGAATTCGAGTCCGGCCTCTGTTAATTTTAATAGGAGTTTTTCTGACGACATCGACGATAAAGCCATGGTTGTCTGCTTCCCGCTCTCCATTCCGTTTGAAAATTCTTTGGCCCATCAATGTCGTGTTGCAATGCCTAATGCCATATTGTGTATTGTAACGTAATATTAAAGTAATTAACTGCTTTAAAAATGTCAAAAAGTGTACACAAATGGCTAACAGCATTGCATGGTGTCAAATATGCTAAATTTACGTTGCTAATTTCGCTTTGAATAGTTGAAACATTTAAATTGTTTGCCTCATGAACTAAATATAAACACAAATAGTCAAAACTCACCTTTACATTTCGTCTACGAACTATTTGTTCATTAAAATCCACCTTCTTAATTTTTTTAAGCTTTTAAGTCGAAAAAGACAAGAGGCAAAATGCCTGGACGTGTGTTTCAGAAGTGCTTCTTCCCGCTCTCCTTAATGACAGAGAAAATTCCGTAACGGCTGCAGCAGCGCCGCCGCCTTCGACCAATCAGTGTCTTGTTGCTATGCAAATTATTTAACACAGCAACCAATCGTGCATGAAACAGTAATTTGGTAGGATAGATTGCAATGGAAAGCAAACGACAAATTGCATGGAGACCAATGATAAATGTATTTCATCATGATTGTCTTTGAAAATATTTATTAAAAAACTGCATGAAGTATTTTGTTTTATAAATATCACAAAACCTGTTTCCTCCTGGTTTTCACATGTTTTTGGCACTATTTTTTCAGAACTGTTATGATAATGTACATTTAAGACAGTTGTATAAGCTCATTTAAATATTTTAATCCGTAAATTATTCATAACTTTACTATTTAATCATTTTCGTTCACAAAGA
Organism: Carassius carassius; assembly: GCF_963082965.1. Classification (NCBI taxonomy): domain Eukaryota; kingdom Metazoa; phylum Chordata; class Actinopteri; order Cypriniformes; family Cyprinidae; genus Carassius; species Carassius carassius. The sequence goes on from NC_081765.1 coordinate 34,306,768, forward strand.
TTGTATGCTATTTGCAAATGTAATAATAAGGGAGCTGTCTATCAAGGTTGACAGGTATTCAATGTACCCTTGATGTGAGAACAATTTTGAAAAATCGTTTTACTGGGGGATTTCAACGCCCACGTGGGCAACGACAGTGACACCTGGAGGGGCGTGATTGGGAGGAACGGCCCCCCTGATCTGAACCTGAGTGGTGTTCAGTTATTGGACTTCTGTGCTAGTTACAGCTTGTCCATAACGAACACCATGTTCAAGCATAAGGGTGCCCATCAGTACACGTGGCACCATGACACCCTAGGCCGTAGGTCGATGATCGACTTTGTGGTCGTTTCATCCGACCTCCGGCCGTATGTCTTGGACACTCGGGTGAAGAGAGGGGCGGAGCTGTCAACTGATCACCACCTGGTGGTGAGTTGGATCCGATGGCGGGGGAGGAAGCTGGACAGACTCGGCAGACCCAAACGTACTGTGAGGGTCTGCTGGGAACGTTTGGCAGAGCCTCCTGTCAGAGAGATCTTCAACTCCCACCTCCGGCAGAGCTTCGACCGGATCCCGAGGGAGGCTGGAGATATTGAGTCCGAGTGGACCATGTTCTCCACCTCCATTGTCGAAGCGGCCGCTCGGAGCTGTGGCCGTAAGGTCTCCGGTGCCTGTCGAGGCGGCAATCCCCGAACCCGGTGGTGGACACCGGAAGTAAGGGATGCCGTCAAGCTGAAGAAGGAGTCCTATTGGGCCTGGTTGGCTTGTGGGACTCCTGAGACAGCTGATAGGTACCGGCAGGCCAAGCGGACTGCAGCCCGGGTGGTTGTGGAGGCAAAAACTCGGGCCTGGGAGGAGTTCGGTGAGGCCATGGAGAAGGACTATCGGTCGGCCTCGAAGAGATTCTGGCAAACCGTCCGGCGCCTCAGGAGAGGGAAGCAGCGCCCTACCAATGCTGTTTACAGTAGAGGTGGGGAGCTGTTGACCTCAACTGGGGATGTCGTTGGACGGTGGAAGGAATACTTCGAGGATCTCCTCAATCCCGCTGTCACTTCTTCCATTGAGGAAGCAGAGGCTGAGGGCTCAGATGTGGACTCGTCCATCACCCAAGCTGAAGTCACCGAGGTAGTCAAGAAACTCCTCGGTGGCAAGGCACCGGGGGTGGATGAGATCCGCCCTGAGTACCTCAAGTCTCTGGATGTTGTGGGGCTGTCTTGGCTGACACGCCTCTGCAGCATCGCGTGGCAGTCGGGGACGGTGCCTCTGGGATGGCAGACCGGGGTGGTGGTCCCTCTTTTTAAGAAGGGGGACCGGAGGGTGTGTTCCAACTACAGGGGGATCACACTTCTCAGCCTCCCTGGGAAAGTCTATGCCAGGGTACTGGAGAGGAGAATCCGGCCGATAGTAGAACCTCGGATTCAGGAGGAACAGTGTGGTTTTCGTCCAGGCCGTGGAACACTGGACCAGCTCTATACCCTCTACGGGGTGCTGGAGGGTTCATGGGAGTTTGCCCAACCAGTCCACATGTGCTTTGTGGATTTGGAGAAGGCATTCGACTGTGTCCCTCGCGGCGGCCTGTGGAGGGTGCTCCGGGAGTATGGGGTCCGGGGCCCTTTGCTAAGGGCTATCCGGTCCCTGTACGACCGGAGCAGGAGCTTGGTTCGTATTGCCAGCAGTAAGTCAGACTTGTTCCCGGTGCGTGTTGGACTCCGGCAGGGCTGCCCTTTGTCGCCGGTTCTGTTCATGATTTTTATGGACAGAATTTCTAGGCGCAGCCAGGGGCCGGAGGGGGTCAGGTTTGGTGACAACACGATTTCGTCTCTGCTCTTTGCGGATGATGTTGTCGTGTTGGCCTCATCAGGCCAGGACCTTCAGCATGCACTGGGACGGTTTGCAGCCGAGTGTGAAGCGGCTGGGATGAGAATCAGCACCTCCAAATCCGAGGCCATGGTCCTCAGTCGGAAAAGGGTGGCTTGCCCACTTCAGGTTGGTGGAGAGTTCCTGCCTCAAGTGGAGGAGTTTAAGTATCTTGGGGTCTTGTTCACGAGTGAGGGAAGGATGGAACGGGAGATTGACAGACGGATCGGTGCAGCTTCTGCAGTAATGCGGTCGATGTACCGGTCTGTCGTGGTGAAGAAAGAGCTGAGCCGCAAGGCGAAGCTCTCGATTTACCGGTCAATCTACGTTCCTACTCTCACCTATGGTCATGAGCTTTGGGTCATGACCGAAAGGACAAGATCCCGGATACAGGCGGCCGAATTGAGCTTTCTCCGCAGGGTGGCTGGGCGATCCCTTAGAGATAGGGTGAGAAACTCAGTCACCCGGGAGGAGCTCAGAGTAGAGCCGCTGCTCCTCCACATCGAGAGGGGTCAGCTGAGGTGGCTCGGGCATCTGTTCCGGATGCCTCCTGGGCGCCTTCCCGGGAAGGTGTTCCGGGCGCGTCCCACTGGGAGGAGACCCCGGGGAAGACCTAGGACACGCTGGAGAGACTATGTCTCCCGGCTGGCCTGGGAACGCCTCGGTGTCCCCCCAGAAGAGCTGGAGGAAGTGTCTAGGGAGAGGGAAGTCTGGGGTTCTCTGCTTAGACTGCTGCCCCCGCGACCCGGCCCCGGATAAGCGGAAGAAGATGGATGGATGGATGGTGAGAAAAAATTTTGTACCAAACAGTATCATCAGAGGTCTTTCCTGTACCATTTAGGGTACAATTATTAAAAAGGTACAAAACCGTTCTTCGAGGAACATTATTTGTACCACCGTGTACCTTTTTTTCTGAGAGTGTAGTATTCTCAGTAACAATCCAAATTACTTGCAGATACTGTATAAACTAAATGTGTGTGGTTCTAAAAAAAAAAAGAGCTACTTAGTATTTTTGTTTACATGTTTACTTAAATGTTATAAAGTGCTTTAATGAATGTTCTCATCATTTCACAGATAAATTGCTTTAAAATATCAATTTTCAGGGTGACCTAGGACTTTTGTACAGTAGAATACTTCTGCTGTCAGGAAAGCCAAATCAAGTTCTTATACCTGTCCTCACGTGAGTACAAGCTGTCATTATAATCCTGAAATTCATGTAAGGAATAATTGACGAGGGGCCTTAAATAAATCATCGGATCGGTGTCTTGAGGTGTGGTAACCGTAGTATAAGCGGAATAATTGAATAATTATTAAAAAAGCGGATTAACTGAATAATTATTAGAAAAATAAACCATATTTAAACAGGGCCGCTGCTGGCCAAATGGGTGCCCTAAACAGGATTGTATTGTTGTGCCCCCCTTCCTCAAATATGATGATGTAAAAAAAAAAACACCTACTATAGGGGTGAAAATACAACTTTGATCAAATAAAAAAATAAATGAATAAGTTGTATTATTTACAAATTACAATTGTAGCTCTCGACATTTACCATACATAAATTGTTTATTTTGTATTTGCCTACTTTATGTATTTTAACAGTGTTAATTATTAACCAATCATTATTGCCTCATTGTTTTATATAATGCATTTTAAGTCAGCATTTTAAAGGCTATCGATTGCTTAGGTCTGTTTTATAGCAACAACAACAAAGTATTACAGAATATTAATACTTCTTTGTAAATTATGATTTGAAGTAACAAAGCCATGGTTAATTTGTAGTTACCATGGCTACAAGAACGATGATTTGTGGTGTTATTGTTAAAACCATGGGTAATTTTCGTAAGGGAAAACTTTCACAGGTATCTGCCTGAAAGTGATAAACAGGCCTCGTTTTTACCTAAATGATTTATAATTTATTTTAATATATATAAAAAATGTATAAGGTGTGCATTGTAGCTGACACCTAAATTAACACATTACAATTGTTTTATGACTGCAAGTCTTTCTCCTCAAATGCTATTGATGTTAGAAAAGTGTATACCAAAATCACATGTAATTTTAGATACTGTCCCTAAATTTGAGACTCTCGAACGTCCAACATCAAACCAATGTTATGCCTGTTTTTATTAATTTTTTTTTACTTTCTTTAGTTTTCTTTTCTCTGGGCCAGATTGCTGATGTCCTTTACCATGTCCATCCATCAATTATGAACATTCAGCCGCAAACATGAGGTGCGAGCAGTTGAATGGATGGGAGAATGGCGGAAGGTGTTTTTTTTTTTTGAGCAACTGGGATGGTGCCCCCTCTGGGAGTTGATGCCCTATGCAGACTGTGTACTCTGCGTATAGGGAGTGGTGGTACTGTATTGAAATATTAAATAATGCACACTCTGCTTCACGTCGTGGCCGCATCGCGGGTATGAATTATTTTTCTAATAATTCAATGGTCCAGAATCAATTATTCGGCTTATATTACGGTTACCACACCTCAAGACATCGATCCGATGATTTATCTAAAGGGATTCGTCCTGTTTTAGTACTTAAATCACTTTTGTGAGTAGGACTATTTCTTCCGCATCTCATTCAATGCCTCCTTTGCTAGTACCAAAATGTTGTTTTAAAGCTGGTAATGGAGGCTTGAGCCATTGATACCATTCAAATGCAGCTATTAATGAAGTTATTAGAAAGAGAGCGAGAGTGACAGAGACACACAGAGAAAGAAAGAGAGAGAGAGCTTGTGTGAATTAGGCTAACGTACCTCTGTGCGTCTCTAAACACTCTTCTGCTGCAGCGTCTCTAAACAGTGATTTCTCCTCGCTAGTGAGAAATGTCATGTGTAGCCTTTAAGTTGCTACACTATATAGGCTAACTGATAATATCGTCAGGGCAGGGCTGACAGTAGCTTTTTGTGCAAACTGCATGACTGTTATAACTGTTAACTATGTGAAGTGATATGGAACCGTGATGCGGTCAGGAGAGCTGCCTGGAACTACATTCGTGCATTTCCCAGAAAATAATTGCACACCTCAGAATGTTCGTCAGCCAATCAGATTCAAGCATTCAATGGCCCCGTAGTATAAATATAAAATTATAAATACCATGTTTAAATACTTTAAGTTTTTAAATACATTTAAATGTATAACATCACCTGTGTGTATATATATATATATATATATATATATATATATATATATATATATTAGTGGTGGGCATAGATACATTTTTTAAATCTAGATTAATCCCACTGTGATCTTGAAATTAATCTAGATTAATCTAGATTGAAATGGCTCATTCGAATTGCCATAGCTGGGGTCAGCGGGGCCCCGCTGAAGGTTGTACCAGTGGGCCCTGTTTGAAATTGTTTAATTTGTATGTTCGTTTATTTTTATTTATTTGTGCTATATACATAATGTTTAAGTTTTTTTCAAGTTTGTAGGTGTCAAGGTACAGAAACCAAATAATTTAATGTAAAATAGCACTGGATAGTCTTCAATGTTAAAATGAAATATACAATCAGACCTACATTTATTCAGACACCTTCAACATTTCTCACATTATTACAGTTTTGCTATATATATCAAAAATTATATATGGTGTCTGAATAATTTTTTGTTTGACTGTTAAAACTACAAAGTAATTCAGTCAAGAGCAGTGAGTGATTTTCATTTTCTTGGATTAACATTACAGCAGCCAGTAGCTAAATTAGGCGCGGTCACTTTAAGAGACGATGAACGCATCCAATATAATACACATCCCATTATTTCCCTCAACTGTTTACTTTCACTTAAGAAACAACTGACCGTTTTTTCGAGCATAATTTCCAAGGTGGATATTTTGACATATTTTGTATATATTTGTCGGCACAAGAGCAAAAAGAAGCAAATTCGGTGTTCAAGTGTTTTGAGACGCCTTTCTCTGCATGAGCCCTGAACACCAGAACAGCGCGAGTACTGAATTGGGCTCGTTCACATCTTTTTGTTTGTTCAAACTGCGATTTGTATTTGTTCGTTCAGGTGCAGGAGGGACTTCGAGGATAACTTCGCAGAAGAGAGCTCGGTTCAGTGTCGCTGTCCGGGATACGCGGCTCTCTGTCTCTCTCGTGTGCACCGAACACAGCGCGCGAGTAACTAGCTACTCTGTTCATCTTTTCTGCGTCATGTGTTTGGATTCTTTAATGTTTAAATCGACAAGCGGTACGGCTTAAAAACACATGAAAAAGATAAGCTTTCATGACGATGCACAGCAGTGGCCAGTCAACTGTCCTGAGCATCTTTTTAGGCTGGCCTCAGCCAGTCGGTTATATAAAATATCAAGGTGAAAGTCATCATAGCTTGCTTAATATAGACCCAGCTCCCAACCCAACTTTGAGAATAGATTAACGGCGATATTTTTTTATCGCCCGATAAGAGTCTCACGTTAACGCAGCACGTTAACGCCGATAACAGTCCACCACTAATATATATATATATATATATATATATATATTGACTGGAATGGTCTGTATCTTGAATTTGCATTTTTGCTTACCTCAACAGTAACTGACTTCCCCATGCAAATATTAATTTGAGGAATTTCTATAGGCTATACAAAAAAAGGACAAAATAAATAGGCTGAATAAGCTGATCTATAAATGTTGGTAGTCTATGAATGGTACACCCCGCTAAGATCACAGAAATTATTTGACCCAAGTCTTCAGCAGTCAATGACACTGACCCATTCAAACTGATTTTTAATGTGTATTTAACACATTATATAAGAGTTGAATATGCATATTTATTGCACAGATTTTTAAACCACAAACATCATATATTTAACACATGAAACACATGTTTAATATATGTATGTGAAATACACGTGTTTAACCTGTTGATAACGCGTTAAAATTTATGTTTTTGGCGCTTTTGGCCTTCCATAATTCTCAGCTTATGAAGAAATCATCTGACATGACATCCTGGAGGAACTCTGTGAGAAATATAGAGCAAGAACTAAAACATATTATCAACATTTGTGTTTTTCATTGTTCTTTTGTGTTTGATTTAAGGTTTTCTAGCATTATACTTAAGAAAGTTTCAATGCAAGTTAATCATTAATGTATTTTATTGATATATAACCTGAAGAAGTCCTGCTGTTGTCGTCAGACTGTTTGATGATCAGAAACTCCTCCCTCTTACAACACTAACCAGGAAGAGACTGACTTGTTATTTCTTCTTTCTGTCACCGATTTTCTTCTCTTTGACAAAATCAAACAAGAATCAGTCATCAGAGGACAACGAAGAGAAAGACTTTGAAGAAGTGTATTTCAGAACAGACAGCAGATCTTTGTGATTCTCGAGGTTATTCGTGTTTGAAACCGTCGTTCAGAAAGTGAAAGTAAAGTTTAGGTTGCTGGAGCTCAAACAGTGAAAATGGCTTCATCAGCTGAATATGACTATAATTGTCCCGTTTGCTGTGATATCTTCAAGACTCCTGTTATTTTATCATGTAGTCACAGTGTCTGTAAAGAGTGTCTTCAACAGTTCTGGAGAACCAAGAAAACTCAGGAGTGTCCTGTCTGCAGGAGAAGATCCTCAAAAGATCGTCCTCCATTAAATCTGGCATTACAAAACTTGTGTGAGTCGTTCCTGAAGGAGAGAAATGAGAGTCGTTCATCAGGATCTGAGGAGATCTGCAGTTTACACAGTGAGAAACTCAAACTCTTCTGTCTGGAGGACAAACAGCCGGCGTGTGTAGTGTGCTTTACTTCACAGAAACACGTCAGTCACACATTCAGACCCATCAGTGAAGTTGTTCCTTCATATAAGGTAGGACAAATGTCTCTTGTTTCATTTATAAAGAACAATAATAAGTCATAAACACAGATATCATCACATTCATGCACTCAGTATTTCTCTCTGCTGTTTTAATCAACTTCATATGACATAAACTCTGCTCTGATTTGTTCTGTGTTTGTGAACTAAAGTGTAGTCACTGGGTAAGAGATCATATTCATACTGATGAAAAAGTGTATTTTGTTTTTACTCAGGTTGTGTTTGATTTACGTTTACTTTTAATTTCTGAATCAATTTAGTGTGAGATACACACAAACACAGCACTGTATGATCACTGTATTCTCTTCTCTTCACTGTAATCTGCTGTTTTATGTATTTTTATTTTGTTCAATTCTAGGAGGAGCTCAATACAGCACTGAAGTCCTTACAGAAGAAACTTCAACACAATCAAAACATTAAAAGAGAGTTTGAGAAAACAGTTCAACACATCAAGGTGAGGAAACACAATCAAGAGTCATTTTCAGTACAGCTGTAGCATCACTAAACACAATTATGATGCGTTATATTTCATATAATGATTCCAGTTGATTATTTTTGTAAATGATGAGCAGCAATCTGCTTCTGGATCTGTTATATGTCCTTGTCTGAGTTTCTCTGGGATCTGAATGATGTGATGTGTTGATGTGTGTTGATGGAGTTGATTGAAGTGAATGTGATTTGATTTCAGTCTCAAGCTGAGCACACAGAGCGTCAGATTAAACAGCAGTTTGAGAAGCTTCATCAGTTTCTCAGAGATGAAGAAGAAGCTACAATCACTGCACTGAGAGAGGAAGAGGAGCAGAAGAAGCAGATGATGAAGGAGAAGCTGGAGGAGATGAACACACACATCTCAGCTCTTTCACACACAATCAAAGACACGGAGGAGATGATGAAAGCCAGTGACGTCTGCTTTCTGAAGGTCTGATTTCAGATCATCCATTGATTGATTGATTGATTGATGATTGATTGAGTTCTTGATGATCAATGGTGTGTTTGTTCTGCAGGAGTTTCCAGTCACGATGGAAAGGTAAGTGATCTGCTGGTGTCTCTGCTCTCTCTGCTTCTGATCCAAAGCCACTGCAGATCTGATCCTGAATGTTTTTCCAGAGTCCAGATCTCATCACAGCCGGATCCACAGACGCCTTCTGGAGCTTTGATTCATGTGCCGCGTTACTTGGGCAACCTGCCCTTCAGAGTCTGGAAGAAGATGCAGGACATCGTCCAAAACAGTGAGTCTGGAGAAGATCTGTGCTGTTACACACACACTGGGAATGACGCATGAGGGAATATTGACAGATTTCAGCATTATGTGTGAATAACCAGATGAGCTGCTTCACCAAAATGAGCCGAAAACAAGAGAAGAACAACTTTGGTCCACATGATATTTAGTTACAGTGATACAGCAGATCTCAGTTCAGTTTGATTGATCGACAAATCTAAAATATTTACTGTAACAAACACTGACAGTGATCAGAGGAGAGAGTCTGATGTGTTTGATCAATAACACGAGTTTCATAATCAGTGTTCATTTCTTCAACAAAGACGAGATGTTGACAAGCTAAAACTAAATATAAGATCAGGTGCGGCTCGTCTATACAAAGCAAATTTTAAAGAGTGAATTAAACTTCCTCAGAGTTCAAATTACCACTTGCCCAGAGTATATATGGGAATCACTGGTAAAGTGTTAAATTAACACTTTTGAAAGAGTTAACATTATTAACACTCTGACAGTGTTACCCAGCAAACTCTTGAGGTGTATAATATTAACACCAGAATGATGAAAGTTGGTGTTCAAAGTTAACACTCATGGATTAACTGGTCACTGCCCCAGTGTTCAGGTGAAAATATTTAAAAAATAAACACACAAAACAATAAACAATTTACAGTTTATGTTAATAAATATAAAACATGTAAAAGCTGTGAATTATAAATAATGAACAGTTTACATTTGTTTTTATGACTGCACGTCATTCTCTTCGAATGCTATTGACGTTAGACAAGTGTAAACCAATATCGCATGAAACTTTAGAGACGGTCCCTAAATAATCGAAGTCTATCATCAACCTTATGCCTGTTTTTTTTTTTTTTACTTTCTTCCTTCCATTTTCTTCTCTCTGCTCCGGATTGGTGATGTCTTTTCCACAAGATGTCCATCCTTCAATTATGAGCATTCACCAGCAAACATGAGGTGCGAGCGTTTGCGAGCGTGGTTGTTGGAAAGGCGCCTTTTTTTTCTTTTTCTTTTTCTTTTTCTTTTCTGAGTATCTGAATGGTGCCCCCCGGGGAGTTGGTGCCCAATGCAAACTGCGTACTCTGCGTGTAGGGAGCAGCGGTACTGGATCACTAACTAGTTGGCCTGTCTGTATTTTTATTTTTGTTTGTTTGTTTTTTTTCCCCATGTGGAGCAGTGGATCAAATTAAAGGGATAGTTCACCCAAAAATCTTGTTCACGTCTCCAATACGCATTAATCCACAAATGACTTAAGCTGTTAACTTTTTTAATGTGGCTGACACTCCCTCTGAGTTCAAACAAACCAATATCCCGGAGTAATTCATTTACTCAAACAGTACACTGACTGAACTGCTGTGAAGAGAGAACTGAAGATGAACACCGAGCCGAGCCAGATAACGAACGAAACATTGACTCGTTCTCGAGTCAAGAACCATCGTACCATAGCAGTACACGCATGCCTTCCGTCTTAAAAGTCCCATGACATGAAAATCTCGACAGTTGTAATAGTAAAAAAAAAAACTAGTAAAAGTATTTGAGAGGGCGTCCACATGTAATACGCATTTCAAATGCAGAGATGTCAGCCAATCACAACAGAGTCTCACAGCAGACACGCCCCTTCAAACAGAGCATTCAAGCCAGAGGGATAAAATCAGGATATAAAAATGCCTTTTATTTCTAAATTTTAAAAGTAAAAATCATACTAACAATATCATAAGTACACGTCAGGGAACATTAAAAAAGCATTTAAAAAAGAAAATAATCCACATCATGGGACCTTTAAAAAGGGACAGTATTCCTAATTATGCACCTGTCCGTGTCATTAATGTTAATCAACAAAAGATGTTAAATAAATGTACAAATGTTAAGTAAACCTTCTGTATCTGAAAAATGTGTTTAATTTGCATCTCTTTCATATTTGTCTTATTGCCTTAATGAGCCTTATTGCCTTGGCTTCTGTTTCAAAATTTATAAATCATATTTTTTGTGATCAATATTATATATGAACAACTATAATATTTTATTTTTTTCTCCCTTTTCACTACTGTTAAAGGAATAGCTCATCCAAAAATGAAATTTGTCATCATTTATTCAAGTTTTTTCAAATACAATCCTTAATTCAAATTTCTGATAAGCTTAATTGATTTCTGTCCCTCTTCGTTTAGGAGTCACACTTACCTTCTCCGCGGTCAAAAGTGACTGAAGCTTTGAAATCTAACTTTTTTTTTCTTCAGGAAAACCAATGTAATATATTTGTGTTTAACAATATTTTTTGATTATTATTTTTGATTTTTAAGGGGAATTTTATGATACTATGCAATATTTATACAATTTTAATGGGATATTTTTTTCCATTACTATTAATATATATTTTGATATATCTCTTTATTTATTTACAATTTTTTTAAATAAATGCAATATTTCACATTAAAATAGAGTGAAAGCATTTAAAATCAATTTTTTGATGTGAGAATTGGGCAATCTGGAGGCATTAAAAAATATAAACTTGTGTAATGTTGCTTAACCTCTTGTATTAGCACCATATCTAGATATATACAGAGGCTTTTGGATTCCCATAGTTTTTTAGACCTCATCTCTTCATTTTTTTAGGTTTTGCATTTAGATCTATATCTAGACATTCTAAAAGATTACTTTTTGTCAAGGTTTAGATATTTTTGGTTAGATAAGTATCAGTGTGTGTGTGTGTGTGTGTGTGTGTGTGTGTGTGTGTGTGTGTGTGTGTGTGTGTGTGTGTGTGAGAGAGAGAGAGCCCCTTTTGTATTTTTTCCATTCATTGATTGGTGTGTATTATGACCGAAAAGGGCCAGAGAGAGAGAAGAATTAACGACTAGTTTTGTTTGAAAAATACATATGAAATAGCTACCAAAATAAATATTAGTATCTGCAGTTTGACTAAAAGTTGACGAAAAATCGAAAATGCAATGACTTTTCATCGACTAAAACTATGAAAGACTCAAATGAAATGTGACTAAGACTCAAGATAAAGACTAAGACTAAATCAGAAATGCGTGTCAAAATGAACACTGGTCATAATTCATAATAATCTGTGTGTGGTTCACTCTTGATCATTATATGAACATCAGAATAAAAGCAGCTGTTGATTGTGTCTCATCAGCTCCTGTGATTCTGGATCCAAACACTGCACGTCCAGATCTCGTCCTGTCTGATGATCTGACCAGTGTGAGAAACAGCTGGAACAAACAACCTCTTCCTGATAATCCAGAGAGATTTAACTATTATTCCTGTGTTCTGGGTTCAGAGGGTTTTAACTCAGGAACACACTGCTGGGATGTGGAGGTTAAACAGAGTCCATGGTGGATTCTTGGAGTAACTACAGAATCAAACCAGAGGAAGGGACGTGTTTTCTTTAACACTGATGTCTGGTTTGTGCAGCGAGGATGTTCTGATCAGTTTGGTTTTCATGTTAAACAGGATCTTGAGCGTGTGAGAGTTGATCTGGACTATGAGAGAGGAACAGTGTCATTCTCTGATCCTGTAACTAACACACATCTACACACATTCACAACCACCTTCACTCACACACTCTTTCCTTTCTTCTGTACTTATACTCCTGACTCTCTGAGGATCTTATCGTTCAATAGTCAGTAAATGTGACTCCTGTAGTTCTGGATCGATCTGCTTTCATCTTCTACACTCATCATGTTTTCAATATTCAATCCATATCACAATTTCAATATTTGCTGAACTTGAGACTAAAAGATTAATTGTTTATTTCAGTTATAGAGATTAAATGATAACTCTGATCAGTTTGTTCACTGGTGTAAATCAGAGATGGGTAACTGACGTCTGCAGTGTTTTTAAGTTCGGCCGCTGGATCATCTTATGATTGGATGATCAACTTGACAACATTTGATAAGTAAGACACCGAAAGATTGCTCTCAGTTTATGATGTTAATAACCGCTGACTGTATTAATTACTGTGTAGTAATTAGTAGATGTGCACTCGAATGTCATCATTCACTCACATTAGAAACAAATAAATCAATCAAATCAATCAATTGACAGTGAAAATCATATTTTCTGGTAAAGATGGTAAATAGTTTATGTTTATAGCAAGTTCAAGGAGAAACCCATACGTTTGGATTGTCTGGACGTGTAATAATGAAAGATTTCAGTTTAAATCTCCATTACATCACTGTTTATAAAGTCATTCATATCATATTCAGCTGGGTTTATTTTTGTTTTCTTATATACAATTTTGTTCAAGCAGGAAACATATGAAGTAACACAGAACAACTAAAACCACAGAACATCACAGAAGTCTTCTATTGTATTGTGATGCTGCGATAAAAGAAAATCAATGATTTCACTCTACAAACATTGTTATATATATTTAATGTAGAAATATTTCCACATAACTTTAATATGCTGTGCATGTGTATATCTCTATCATGAATGTATAAACACATGCACAGCACACCGCATAATCATCTGTAAAAACTATTTTTTATATATTATTATTATTATTATTATTTAGCTTTGTTTTCATTTGTTTTGTCCTTTAGTGTCATCTTCCTATAGTTTGTCTAATGTACTGCTCTAAAGAAAGAAACAAAGAAGAAATGGAAAGAAAAGTGAACACACACTGTAAACACTCCTAAAAGCTGACAAAATGATATGCATTATATATTTCAGCTCCTCCTGCCTCAAATTAACAGCAGTCGAAACGTGATTTAACTATAGAAGAGTCATAAAACCAAATGAGACGAAAATATTCTCCATAAGATGTATGAATGTGGGAGGGAAATGTGATTATTTGCCTGGAAAATAATGTCACAAAGTATTATTTAACAGATCGTTCACCTAAAAGTGAGTATTCTGGCATCATTTACTGTCCCTTGTGTCGTTCCAGACCCGAGTGACTTTCCTTCAGGGTTATTATTGTTAATTAAATCCAAAAGAATAAGAATAATAAAAAAAAAAACATTTTAGTCGATTTAAAAAAAATAAATGATTATTTAATGTTAACATTAAAAAAATGTAAAAAAAAAAAAATGCTCATTTTCATTTATCTTAAATTGAAGTACTACAATAACTTAAACAGAAATCAATACAAATAATACAGACATAAAAAAAAAACTTTGGGGAAAAATCAGTTAACAAAATTGTAACTAAAATTAAAATGAAGATATAAGAGAAAAGAAATTTAAATAAAAAAACAAATAAATAAAAATGTAAAATATCAGTAAAAACTATAACAGTATATTAAACTATATATTAAACTATATATACAGCCTATAATAATACATTTCTGCAATGGCTATACTTGTTACGGTGCTTTTAAGTCGGGTTTGGGTTGTTTTATGAGCGAACCCTTGTTTGCTAAAGTGACATTGTCCGCATTTTTAAAGTTAAAGAGGTTAATGAACTCTTTCACCATCTATTATTGTTAGAATTCATAATCAGTGTTAGGGGTCAACTAGTTACATATAGCTAAATTATATCCTTTGATTACAAAAATAAATGTAATCAGGTACAGTCAGATTAGATTGTTAGATGCCGTGGCATTTCCCTTTATAGGTGTGCAAAAACTTGATTTCAAAACAGTATCATAGCTATTAAACTTTCTTGCTGTGTTTTTAAATATGTATTTAACCCTCTCAAGGCAGGCGTTGCTGATTTGCAACAGTTAAAAACTAAAAACCTTATTACTCCAGATACATATTTTATGTATGTGGAGTACTAAAAACTTTACTAAAGGTTACTAAAGTTACTAAGTTACTAAAACTTAATTTGAGCCTGAGAGGGTTAATCTCAGAACAATCTCCAAACAAATCTGATTTTGTGGTGGTTGTGCTTTAAAATGAAATGATCACAATCCTAATTTAAGTGATGAAGGATTTTGAAAAGTCTGACGGTCATTAGCTGTTGAGCGCTCTAATGTTAACCCCGTCCTGTTTACGTTTCAAAAGATTAACGGTTGAAAAGTCTTAAAACATGTAATCAAATGGTATCAGTTACATTACTTTTTTAATGAAATTGATATAGTTGCACAACCTTTTAGATTTTGAACAGGGTAATTTGTGATCTATAACCTATTACAAAGTTCATAGTAACCTCCCCAAATCTGTGAATAAAATAATTCCACCAAGGTCTCAGCTACAGCTAAACGTTAAAACAATACTTAAGGTCCTTGTTGGCAGTTTTGTGAGGAGTGTTTGTGAAAACTGTGGTTTGAAAGAAAAATGTTTTAGCTTATATATGTGATTTTACTACAAACTACTTTACTACAAACACAGTTTTCATCTTAAAGAGAAGTTTTTTTTTTGTTTTTTTTCATGCATCTATTTTCATTTCTCTGGACTCTTACTAAAATCATGAATCCTACATGAAAGCTAAAAAAGAATACTTTTTAAAACTATTTTATACAGTATGGTTAACAACACCATTTGTAAAGTGAGAAACCACGTCTAATCTGTTGTAAAAAGTTCTGGGAGACATTTGTAGCAACAAACACTTTTGGTTTCAAAGAAAACTTATGACAACTCATTTTCAATCTATTATAGGTATTTTCGTGTTTGTGACCTATTTTGTTTGTGTGTGTGTGTGTGTGTGTGTGTGTGTTTAAGTTTGTTTGTGATTATGCCTGTGTTTGTGTACTTGTTTGCATTCTCAGTACTTTTATGTTGAGGTTGAAAGATCTAGGGGTTTTAATAAAAAATTATAAATGTAGCTAAAATAAAACTAAATTAACTCAAATTAAACAACATTTTCCTATGGTCTGACTTGTTAAAAGATCAAACATCCTTTTGACCAGTAAATGAACTAACAGGTCTACGTCATAAAGTTGAAATTGTCACCCTTTGATCACTGAATACACAACATTTTTTGAACTTTAGCTGACCTGCACCACCACCATTTACAACGCCAGAACCCCGGCAAAACTAATTCGTTTACAGTCCAGTTGCAATCCCCGAAAACCTTTAGATGTTTTACAATCTTCGTTGACATGGTCGTAACCTTAAACACAAAGACATCAGATGCCAGACACCAGACGCGTTTCTGTGCACGACTTGAGATGAAATATATTTAGCCTTCCGTGTAATGTTGTAAAAGTTTCTTTGGCAAGAAAATCCCATCTTGACTTACCACATTCATTCCTGTTTAATATTTGTATGCGTCTACAGGGTTTAAACTGATATAGCAATGCCAGAAGTTAATATTGACAACATAAAATACATATTAAAGGATTTAGGCTACTAAAGTATGTGTGAGTGACTTATCAAAATAAAATAAAACATCACTTTTTTCCAACAAGGACTTTTAAAATAGAAAAAATCGTATATGTTAACCTAATTTTTAAAGTAAAAACATCAGTTGCTTTGAACATTAACACAGAAAGGCATTCATTACTGGTAGATTTACAAATACGGTCTGAGATTACACTCAATTTTCGTTCACACTCTGTACATCATAAAACAAAATAAATGTAAAATAAATAAATAAAAAAAACATTTAAGAAAAAAGAATATATATAAAGATAAAGAAAAAGTAGGGGTTAACAGATTTTCACATTAAGAAACCAAAGTCCTCTAATGAAGAATACATAAACCTTGCTTTGGGACTTTTCATTCCTTTTAACGTCTCCAAATTAAACGCCACTAAACGTGGGGAGTTTTGAAAAACATACATTTATGAATGTATAATTTCATGCCAGAAGTTAATATTGACAAAATAAAAGACATATTAAAGGATTTAGGCTGCTAAAGTAAGTGTGAGTGGCTTATTAAAATAAAATAAGACAACACCTAGTTTTAAAGTAACTCATATACATAGATGTATCTAAAGATCCTCAAACAGTCAATGCAGCAGCAGCAGCTATTTTGGATTTACATCTTGTAATTCAGTTGTTTTTAACAAATCCGAGTTTAAATCTCGCACATTTTTTGTAATTGATTTTACATCTTGCATTTTTTTATATATATGTTTAAATCTTGCAGGTTTTTTTTGTTTGTTTGTTTGTTTGTTTGTTTGTTTGTTTTTAGAATTCTGAGTGTAAATCTTTTTTTTTTAAGAATTCTGTGTTTGTACTTTTTTAGGAATCATATGTCAGAATGCTGTTCATTGACTTCAGTTCAGCATTCAACACAATCATCCCTCAATAGCTCATTTACAAACTGGTCCAGCTGGGGCTCAACACTTCGCTGTGCAACTGGCTGTTGGACTTTCTGACTGGAAGACCTCAGGCAGTACGGGTCGGCAGCAACACATCCAGCACCATCACACTGAACACTGGGGCCCCCCAAGGATGTGTGTTGAGCCCCCTCCTCTTTACTCTACAGACCCATGACTGCACACCGTCACGCAACTCCACCTCTTCATTAAGTTTGCAGATGACACGACTGTGGTGGGTCTCATTAGCAACAAAGATGAGACAAACTACAGGAGCGAGGTGAGCCGCCTGGCCGGGTGGTGCAGTGGTGCAATCTCTCTCTGAACATGGAGAAGACAAAAGGAGATTGTTGTAGACTTCAGGAGAGCACACACTCAGCATGTTCCTCTGACCATCAATGGTGCGACTGTGGAGAGAGTGAGCAGCACCAAGTTCCTGGGTGGCACATCACAGAGGAGCTCTCCTGGACTGAAAACACAGCAACACTGGCCAAGAAATCACAACAGCGTCTCTACTTCCTCCGCAAACTGAGGAGAGCCAGAGCCCTGGCCCCCATCATGTACACCTTCTACAGAGGCACCATCGATAGCATCCTGTCGAGCTGCATCACTGTGTGTTATGGAGCCTGCAACGTGTCCTGCCGAAAGACTCTGCAACGCATAGTGAGAGCAGCAGAGAATATCATTGGTGTCTCTCTCCCCTCCCTGCAGGATATTTATGGTACCGGTCTCACCCGCAAAGCCCTCTGCATCGCAGGTGATCCCACCCACCCATCACACAGCTTCTTCAGTCTGCTACCATCAGGGAGGAGACTGCGGAGTCTCCAGGACAGGACTAGCAGACTGAAGGACAGCTTCATCCAGCAGGCTGTCAGGAAGCTAAACTCGCTCCCGAACTTGCACCACTGAACTATGTACCCCCCCAGATTCCACATCCCCATCCTTCCACACACACACACACACACACTAATATACAATATCATGCACCAGTCACTTTGTCCTGCATTGGTCTGCTCACTACCTCATTCAGCATGGAACTGGCGTCATTCTACCAACTCATCAGTCAGTTAAATAAAATAACTGCTCTTGAGCCCTTTGTCAATTTAATCAGACTGAATAAGCTTCTTTTTGCACTAAAAATCTTTTATCTGCACTGTTTGTTCACTTCACTGATTTGCACTCTATCTGCCATGTGCCTTGCACATGGTTTATTTAACTTGAGTTTTAATTTTATTATATGTCTTTTTTACATTCCCTTATTGTATAGTTGTATCTAAATCTACAGACTTGACTTGACTTTAAGAATTCTGTGTTTAAATCTTGCTAATTCTCGTAAGAGTTGAGTTTACATCTTCCCATTGTTTTTTTTTCTTTAGAATTTTGAGATTACTGTTTTTTTTTTTTTTTTTTTTTTTTTTTTTTATAATTATGAGTTTAAATCTTACTTTTTTTAAGAATTCTTGCAAATTTTTGCAATTTATTAAGATTTATGACTACATCTTGCAAATTATTTGATATAACTCTTAAGTTTGCATATTTCAATTCAGTTGTTTTTAACAGTTCAGTTTACATCATGCACGTTTTTTTGTTTTTTTTAAGTACAAATCTTGAAATTCTGTTTCTTTTAAGAATTCTGAGTTTACATCTTAGCTTTTATAGCAGTTCTGAATTTACATCTCAGGAGGATGGACTTTGTTTTTAAATAGCCTAATCTGATCATCAGAGGATAAATTGTTTAACATCTAGAAAACAGGTCAGTATCATTTGCTGCTGAAGACTTGGGTCAAACCATTTCTGTGAGCTTAGGGGGGTGTACCAGAAATAGACTGGACGACCACCCTTTAAGATATTATAGATCAGCTTATTCAGCCTATTTATTTATTTATTTGTTTATTTTGTTTAGCCTATAAAACTAACATATTTAAATAGCAGTTTTATTAGCAAACTTAGGTTGGCATCAAAGCATTAACATTTGTGTGGGAAAATCAGTTATAGTGGAGGAATGCAAAAAATGTAAGTTGGGAACTGATAAATGTGTTAGCATTGATAGCACAGTAAACTGCTGGATAGGTTTAAATCCCGCCACAGGGATGGTGAGTAAAAAATGGTGAGTAAAAAAAGCCAACACTTAGTTGTTGCAGGGGTTTGGTTAATAGCTTTAAGATAAAGTTGACAGAAAAAGTTCATGAGCTGCTTCATTGCATCAACAAAGCCTGATTGCATTGGTTTGGTTTTTATGATTATCTATTAATTGTTTCAAGCCCTATGCAGCAGTTTATAGTGTATTAACTGATGGGCAAGATTTTTTGACAATGTTGGAATAGTGTCCCATATCCAGTCCCAATTTAGTTTGCAAGGAGCTAATTCCTTTTCCCATGTCGTGGTGATGGGGAGCTTTCCACAGCTGAGCTTGAGCAGTCTGTTGTAAATGAATGACACTGCTCCTCGTGTCTGTGAAAAGTTCACACAGTCCATCTGTACAGTGGGATATGGTGTGGCTGGTTCTTCCTAAACAGAATGGAAAAAACAATATTACAAACATCAAAAGAAAATCTGGATTAAATTCATGTTCCCAATGACTAGTTACAACTGTTTATCTACACTTAAGCCAGAATAGTTTTTATATTATCTTACTTTTAGGGATGCACCGAATAAATTCAGGGCCAAAACTTCTAGATGCACTTGGCCGAAAACCGAAAATTACTTTTTAAAAATAATTTTTTTTTTTTTTTTTTTGTATAATTGTATTATTAAAAGACTTTAATTAAATTCAATTATTTAATGATTCTGAATTTAAAACATACAAGCCAATAAATGAAAATAATTTTCGAAAGTCGAAATTTCGGTGCATCCCTACTTGCTTTAGATTCTTTGCATTAAATACCTGTCTGATTGTGACATAATCGTCCACTTTCTCCCTGAAAATCACCGGAAGTAAAACCAGAGCAGCACGAAAATCCATATCTAAAAAGACATTGAATAGGTATTAGTAGTGTAACAGTTCAAATTGCTCACGGTTCTGTTTGTATCATGGTTTTAAGGGTCATGGTTTTGGTACATGTCATGTTCAGAGAAAAAGGTCTACTGACAAAAAAAAAAAAATCAAACTACAAGCAACTGCACAAATAAATACAATAAAGCAAAGATACAAATAAAATAAAGTGCTTTTCAGGTTTTTCTGGTAATTATTTTGGATAGTGGAACTGTTTCACACAATTTTTCTTCAACAAACCATATTATTGTTACAAACCATTATTGTTACCGGTGCTCAGCTGCAACACCGGTTACATCACTTACCCAATGTTCTTATGGTAACAAAAGTAATTTAGTTCAGTTAGAGAACAACACTACAATTAAAAATGTGAACGTTTTACTCTCGAATTAGTGATTTAACATCCCGCCCCACAGGCAGCTTATAGCAGTTATAAAGACGTACAATATTCAGTTTGTATTTTCAATACAAAAATGCATACCACAAAGGCTCTCTGCAACAGCTTCTCTTCTGGCATCCATGTAATGTGCTTCTATAACGGATTTCCCCTTAGCCAAACTCAAAACATTGGACACAATTTTGCTGAAGGAATCCTGGAAACACCGGCTTAAATTTACGGCATGCATTCGACCCATTTCCTGGAATAACTGAAATACAAATACGAAAAGGAAAAAAAAAAACAATTAATTTAAATTAATGTTATTTCTTTTCTCACCATAGTATAAAGCAACCGTTCACACACCATGCTCTAATGGAAACTTTCAAAAGCTTGTTCCCACATTGAGAAATTGTGTTGTTTACACAAAAATATTGTTTTCACTTAAGCAGCATTTATGCACAGCTATTGTGAATGGGCTTCTCTCATGCACTCTTGAATGTTCAAAGGAGAGCAGGGTTTTTCCTAAAGAGAGAATTACAAGGCGGCCGCCTAAGTCAAATTTCGTGCCGGATCTCAAACAAAACTGGGACAGACAGTCACATGCTCAGATAAATTTTTTTAATACATTTTTTTAATAAAAACATAACATTTTAATTAATCAAGGGTGGATGACAAATAAATCATTATAATGCGTTGAGTTTAATAAAGACACGGAACTCTCATCACTGTAAAACGCAAAGAACGTGCGACACTTTCGTTTTAAACAACGTAATTCTCTTCAGGGAAAAACATTAAAGGAAAACATATCAGGGCTTGATAATAACGCTCGTCTGTGACACGCGTGTTTTTTTAAGGGACAAGTGAAAGAGAATTGTACTTGCCTGACCGGACAAATGCCCTGATTTAAAGAATTTTCAATATTAAAAAAATTGTATAACTAGGGAATCACCGAAAACGCGAGGATGATTCTGATTTAATGTTAAGTGGCGATTAATGAATTTATCTTTAAAATGTAAAAAAAAAAAAAAAGTGCATGTCCACAGAACCCCCCCACCCCACCCTCCAGAGGTACCAAGCTCCACCCACAAAAATACTGTGGGAAACAGTACTGTACGGTAAAAAGTAAAATATTTTATTTTTATAAATATATATTTTTTTATGCTTTCAGAATTGTTTTTAAAGTAATAATCAGCTGCCATTGTATGGAAATCAGTAAACAATATGTATAAGCTTTTTTTTTTTTTACTTACAACTGAAGGGGTCTTAAGGAAGGGATATTTTTGAAAAATTTCTGCAGTAGGAATGCCATTGGTTATTTCCCTCCTCCTCCAAGCAAATGTTTGTTTCATTTTTTCATCCACTATTGCAGCATCTGGTTGGGTCTTCTTGTACTGGTCCTGTAAGGTCTTTACATGGGCATTGATTGAAATAGCATCCTCACCAATAGAAGACACGCAGTCTTCATCTGCCTATAATGCAAAACACATGTAATGACAAGATTACAGGTTTCAAGATTTAGTCATATATAATCTGAGTGAATTATTCTTTTGATGAAAGACTACAGTTTAAAGCTGTAGATTCTAAACATTTATTTTAGAGTTTTATATTGTGATGCATCACTGCTAGACATTGCTTACCACAGATCTGCTGGTTCTCTGACAACTAGCCTCTTTTTCTCCAGGTTTCTTTACATTGTGACCATATTTCATTTTAATCTTTTTTACCTCCTCTTCGTTAACAAGTGGGGACCTTTCAGTTTTAAATTTTCTTTTCAGGGACATGTGCCACGTATGCTGTTGTAAAAAACAAAACAAATGATGTCAAGCTGAAGTTAGTGTTTTCTGGGAAGGCAGTTAAAATGTGCCCTACTAGTCGATGGTTGACAAAAAGCCAAATAGCAGTATTGTTAAAGGGTCATGAAACAGTAAACTAAATCTGAGTTTCAATTGTAAAAGAAAATAGTGAATTTTGATTAGGGCTGTACAATTAATCTAATTTTCAATCGCGATTACGATTATGGATGCCACTATTATGTAATTGATACCATATTAAAGCTTGTTTCAAGCCCTTTTGAAATCTGTTTTTATTTCTTACATTGTTTGTTGGTAATACTTTATGGTTATCTTAAGTCGGCTGATCGCTATGATTTTCAGGAACGGAATTTTGAGAAAAACAGGTTTAATTAACTGTCACATCCTGCTAGCGGGACGATTGGCGCTCTTATTTATTGCCTTTTTTCATATCACATTTTAGTAATCATCATAGATAAGGAATCATTCGAAAGCTTACGAACTCAAAATTCATCTTTTAAGAGAAAGTGCACTGAACAAGTGAATATTGCCATAATAAAATTTTCAAAAAGAAAAATTTGAAACTGTAGCGAGAACCAACTGGTGCTTAAACAGCAGGTTTCATGACCTTTTAAGCAGGTCTATAAATTACATTGTCTAAAAATAAATATTAAACATTTGACTTACATATCCATTTCCCTCTGCATCTCTCAGGAAAGGGTATTTGGAGATAAGAGCCTTGACTGCGCAAACATAGTCACTGTTTGAAGGATATCTATCAGAAGATTAAAAAAAGTGTGCAAATTTACTACAAATGTTTACCAGGGTTTGGAATTTAAAAAACAAAATAGTGTTTATTAAACTTACAGTGTGTGCTGAGCCATAGTCTCGTGCAGCACTCGTACAATTGTATGCCGGTAAGTGCTGATCTTATGACATGGTTCTTTGTTATCCAATTTTAACTGAACATCCTTTGGGAATTTTGGTAGTGAGAAGACAAGAGGAAATGGGGCTGGAATTCTTTGCTCTTGGCTGTTTAGACAGAGGAATGACGCAGAATAGAGATGAAACAGTATGAAATGTTCATATCATGATTATAGTCACCAAAATGATCTCTGAATTTTAACAGCATACGTTTACATGGACACAATCAGAATGAAATCAATACAATTGATGAATCCGAACAAGGTGTTTACATGAATGATAAATAAAGTAATCGGGTTGATGTGCGCGTTTATGTGTCACAAGTTTCAAATCGGATTTGATGTTTTGACATGCGCACACTGCACAAATATACAGTTTCCCGCTGTTCGCGCATAAATATTCTCCTCTATTGGTTATTTATTTGTTTTAAACAGCAGACGTAATATTAATTCGTCTCTGGTCATAATTTAGAGCAGATTAACCGTTTTGCCATGCTGCTTATTGATCACGCAGGAAAAGTGCCCCTCCCCACGGCCAAAACCAGACGTCTGTGGATGAGAATCCAAAACAAGGACTGGTGGGACGTTGTCCTGCTTCACTTCACAGAGACGCGAGTGAAATGAGGATTTTAGAATGACGGGAAACTTATTAATATGACACTTTATTCAACAGGAAGAACAGCTCGTTCCACGCGCCATACGTCATTACGCTATTTAACGTCATTGCACAGTCTTTTCAGTTTTCAATCCGATCAAGTGTTTACATGTTCTCTCGCTAGGATTACAAAAGGGATAAACCACCCATTTCAATCCGATCGAAATTTCATCCGGATCAAGCTAAATCGGATCGATTAAGGTGTTTACATGAAGGTTTTTTAGTCCGATTGAGCCATCAATTCAATTACAAGTGTCCATGTAAACGCAGCTATTGATAAAATGTTCTGGAATGTTCAAAAAGTATTCACATATACTGAAATCACTTCACAGAGTTGTATGTCGAAACCAACAAAAATTAGCAGCATTATGCACTTTTTGTAACATAAAATGATGGCCAAATTTTAAATAAACAAATTAATTAACCGACTTAATTCATTTGGACTTATTTTACGATCTCTTTATTGAAGTTCTGAAGCATCAGAATTTTGGGTGAATAGACTTTTAATAAAGTGACTTCTGTGAAATCTTTCAGACTTTAATTTGAAGTGCAGTTTTATTGTGCTTTATCAAGACTGACATCAATGTCATTCTGGCAAAAAAATAAATAAATTTAAGGACTTAAAGAAAATCAGTCAATCAGTAGAAAATATAAGGGAACATAAATAAAAAAATACTAATACTTGCCTCAAAGCTGAAGGTGTAGTCAGACTTTCAGACAGTTCTTCACTCTGGTTCTCTTTAAGTTGTTGGATAAGTTTGATAAATTTAACTTGCTTCTTAAAAGACTTCTCAAAAAGTTGTCCTATCATGTGATCCGTGAGACCAGCACTGACAGTTTCCCCATCAACTTCAAAATCTAAGAGTCAAAGAGACATTTGCTAAGTTTCAAAAACTTATGTAATACACTGAATGAAATGTATATGACTTATAGATAGGGCAGAATCAGGTAACGTTAATCACACTATTTTAAACACAGGGAAAGAGTGATGGGCAGACCACAAAGAACACACGTCACAAGTTTGTCTGGACTTTTGCAAGATATACTTTGTGAACATGCACAAGACGGAGGTTATTTGTATATCTGAGTTGGGTTTGGGCTGCAAACATGAAATGCACAGAGTTTAATAGGTATGAAACCGTATGTGTAACGAATGTCAAACGTTAAATTAATGCCTGGTTCAGATTACACGATTTTAACAGATCCGTTTGACGTAGGGTGTCGTGGGGATTCGTAAACGACAACCGGCGTCGGGACGCAAGATTCAATAGTTTCATTTCATCTCTCGTATAGTGTGTCATAGTAGGCGACAACCAATGTCGCGTCTGCGATGCTTCAGGACATCACGACAAAAAGACTAGCATGTTTAATTTTTTAACGGTCCTCCACTATGGTTCTGTCAAGAGTGAGTGAGTATGTGAGCGAGCAACAGTGAGTGAGTGAGCGACAGTGTGTGTGTATGGGTGTGTGGGCGAGGGACAGTGTGTGTGTGTGTGTCGGCACGCGATGACTGGTCGGAAAGCAACGTGTAGTCTGACATGTTTCTTGTCCACAACACAAGATTTTAGGAGTCAAAATCGTGTAATCTGACACCGTGACTATCATAACAGACACAAAAATCTTGTAAATTAATCTGAACCAGGCATAACTTAATTTACCAGAATTGCAGCACACAAACTAAATCACTTTATACTATAAGCGGACGGTTAATAGCACTGGATTCATACATAAGCTAAATACACTTGCTAATGCCATGCTTAAAGAGTTGTATAACATTTTATACATTTTTGATTTGATTAAATATAAAACTCACCTTTGAATTTTCTCTTTTCTTCCTCTGAGAATTCGAGTCCGGCCTCTGTTAATTTTAATAGGAGTTTTTCTGACGACATCGACGATAAAGCCATGGTTGTCTGCTTCCCGCTCTCCATTCCGTTTGAAAATTCTTTGGCCCATCAATGTCGTGTTGCAATGCCTAATGCCATATTGTGTATTGTAACGTAATATTAAAGTAATTAACTGCTTTAAAAATGTCAAAAAGTGTACACAAATGGCTAACAGCATTGCATGGTGTCAAATATGCTAAATTTACGTTGCTAATTTCGCTTTGAATAGTTGAAACATTTAAATTGTTTGCCTCATGAACTAAATATAAACACAAATAGTCAAAACTCACCTTTACATTTCGTCTACGAACTATTTGTTCATTAAAATCCACCTTCTTAATTTTTTTAAGCTTTTAAGTCGAAAAAGACAAGAGGCAAAATGCCTGGACGTGTGTTTCAGAAGTGCTTCTTCCCGCTCTCCTTAATGACAGAGAAAATTCCGTAACGGCTGCAGCAGCGCCGCCGCCTTCGACCAATCAGTGTCTTGTTGCTATGCAAATTATTTAACACAGCAACCAATCGTGCATGAAACAGTAATTTGGTAGGATAGATTGCAATGGAAAGCAAACGACAAATTGCATGGAGACCAATGATAAATGTATTTCATCATGATTGTCTTTGAAAATATTTATTAAAAAACTGCATGAAGTATTTTGTTTTATAAATATCACAAAACCTGTTTCCTCCTGGTTTTCACATGTTTTTGGCACTATTTTTTCAGAACTGTTATGATAATGTACATTTAAGACAGTTGTATAAGCTCATTTAAATATTTTAATCCGTAAATTATTCATAACTTTACTATTTAATCATTTTCGTTCACAAAGATTGTATGCTATTTGCAAATGTAATAATAAGGGAGCTGTCTATCAAGGTTGACAGGTATTCAATGTACCCTTGATGTGAGAACAATTTTGAAAAATCGTTTTACTGGGGGATTTCAACGCCCACGTGGGCAACGACAGTGACACCTGGAGGGGCGTGATTGGGAGGAACGGCCCCCCTGATCTGAACCTGAGTGGTGTTCAGTTATTGGACTTCTGTGCTAGTTACAGCTTGTCCATAACGAACACCATGTTCAAGCATAAGGGTGCCCATCAGTACACGTGGCACCATGACACCCTAGGCCGTAGGTCGATGATCGACTTTGTGGTCGTTTCATCCGACCTCCGGCCGTATGTCTTGGACACTCGGGTGAAGAGAGGGGCGGAGCTGTCAACTGATCACCACCTGGTGGTGAGTTGGATCCGATGGCGGGGGAGGAAGCTGGACAGACTCGGCAGACCCAAACGTACTGTGAGGGTCTGCTGGGAACGTTTGGCAGAGCCTCCTGTCAGAGAGATCTTCAACTCCCACCTCCGGCAGAGCTTCGACCGGATCCCGAGGGAGGCTGGAGATATTGAGTCCGAGTGGACCATGTTCTCCACCTCCATTGTCGAAGCGGCCGCTCGGAGCTGTGGCCGTAAGGTCTCCGGTGCCTGTCGAGGCGGCAATCCCCGAACCCGGTGGTGGACACCGGAAGTAAGGGATGCCGTCAAGCTGAAGAAGGAGTCCTATTGGGCCTGGTTGGCTTGTGGGACTCCTGAGACAGCTGATAGGTACCGGCAGGCCAAGCGGACTGCAGCCCGGGTGGTTGTGGAGGCAAAAACTCGGGCCTGGGAGGAGTTCGGTGAGGCCATGGAGAAGGACTATCGGTCGGCCTCGAAGAGATTCTGGCAAACCGTCCGGCGCCTCAGGAGAGGGAAGCAGCGCCCTACCAATGCTGTTTACAGTAGAGGTGGGGAGCTGTTGACCTCAACTGGGGATGTCGTTGGACGGTGGAAGGAATACTTCGAGGATCTCCTCAATCCCGCTGTCACTTCTTCCATTGAGGAAGCAGAGGCTGAGGGCTCAGATGTGGACTCGTCCATCACCCAAGCTGAAGTCACCGAGGTAGTCAAGAAACTCCTCGGTGGCAAGGCACCGGGGGTGGATGAGATCCGCCCTGAGTACCTCAAGTCTCTGGATGTTGTGGGGCTGTCTTGGCTGACACGCCTCTGCAGCATCGCGTGGCAGTCGGGGACGGTGCCTCTGGGATGGCAGACCGGGGTGGTGGTCCCTCTTTTTAAGAAGGGGGACCGGAGGGTGTGTTCCAACTACAGGGGGATCACACTTCTCAGCCTCCCTGGGAAAGTCTATGCCAGGGTACTGGAGAGGAGAATCCGGCCGATAGTAGAACCTCGGATTCAGGAGGAACAGTGTGGTTTTCGTCCAGGCCGTGGAACACTGGACCAGCTCTATACCCTCTACGGGGTGCTGGAGGGTTCATGGGAGTTTGCCCAACCAGTCCACATGTGCTTTGTGGATTTGGAGAAGGCATTCGACTGTGTCCCTCGCGGCGGCCTGTGGAGGGTGCTCCGGGAGTATGGGGTCCGGGGCCCTTTGCTAAGGGCTATCCGGTCCCTGTACGACCGGAGCAGGAGCTTGGTTCGTATTGCCAGCAGTAAGTCAGACTTGTTCCCGGTGCGTGTTGGACTCCGGCAGGGCTGCCCTTTGTCGCCGGTTCTGTTCATGATTTTTATGGACAGAATTTCTAGGCGCAGCCAGGGGCCGGAGGGGGTCAGGTTTGGTGACAACACGATTTCGTCTCTGCTCTTTGCGGATGATGTTGTCGTGTTGGCCTCATCAGGCCAGGACCTTCAGCATGCACTGGGACGGTTTGCAGCCGAGTGTGAAGCGGCTGGGATGAGAATCAGCACCTCCAAATCCGAGGCCATGGTCCTCAGTCGGAAAAGGGTGGCTTGCCCACTTCAGGTTGGTGGAGAGTTCCTGCCTCAAGTGGAGGAGTTTAAGTATCTTGGGGTCTTGTTCACGAGTGAGGGAAGGATGGAACGGGAGATTGACAGACGGATCGGTGCAGCTTCTGCAGTAATGCGGTCGATGTACCGGTCTGTCGTGGTGAAGAAAGAGCTGAGCCGCAAGGCGAAGCTCTCGATTTACCGGTCAATCTACGTTCCTACTCTCACCTATGGTCATGAGCTTTGGGTCATGACCGAAAGGACAAGATCCCGGATACAGGCGGCCGAATTGAGCTTTCTCCGCAGGGTGGCTGGGCGATCCCTTAGAGATAGGGTGAGAAACTCAGTCACCCGGGAGGAGCTCAGAGTAGAGCCGCTGCTCCTCCACATCGAGAGGGGTCAGCTGAGGTGGCTCGGGCATCTGTTCCGGATGCCTCCTGGGCGCCTTCCCGGGAAGGTGTTCCGGGCGCGTCCCACTGGGAGGAGACCCCGGGGAAGACCTAGGACACGCTGGAGAGACTATGTCTCCCGGCTGGCCTGGGAACGCCTCGGTGTCCCCCCAGAAGAGCTGGAGGAAGTGTCTAGGGAGAGGGAAGTCTGGGGTTCTCTGCTTAGACTGCTGCCCCCGCGACCCGGCCCCGGATAAGCGGAAGAAGATGGATGGATGGATGGTGAGAAAAAATTTTGTACCAAACAGTATCATCAGAGGTCTTTCCTGTACCATTTAGGGTACAATTATTAAAAAGGTACAAAACCGTTCTTCGAGGAACATTATTTGTACCACCGTGTACCTTTTTTTCTGAGAGTGTAGTATTCTCAGTAACAATCCAAATTACTTGCAGATACTGTATAAACTAAATGTGTGTGGTTCTAAAAAAAAAAAGAGCTACTTAGTATTTTTGTTTACATGTTTACTTAAATGTTATAAAGTGCTTTAATGAATGTTCTCATCATTTCACAGATAAATTGCTTTAAAATATCAATTTTCAGGGTGACCTAGGACTTTTGTACAGTAGAATACTTCTGCTGTCAGGAAAGCCAAATCAAGTTCTTATACCTGTCCTCACGTGAGTACAAGCTGTCATTATAATCCTGAAATTCATGTAAGGAATAATTGACGAGGGGCCTTAAATAAATCATCGGATCGGTGTCTTGAGGTGTGGTAACCGTAGTATAAGCGGAATAATTGAATAATTATTAAAAAAGCGGATTAACTGAATAATTATTAGAAAAATAAACCATATTTAAACAGGGCCGCTGCTGGCCAAATGGGTGCCCTAAACAGGATTGTATTGTTGTGCCCCCCTTCCTCAAATATGATGATGTAAAAAAAAAAACACCTACTATAGGGGTGAAAATACAACTTTGATCAAATAAAAAAATAAATGAATAAGTTGTATTATTTACAAATTACAATTGTAGCTCTCGACATTTACCATACATAAATTGTTTATTTTGTATTTGCCTACTTTATGTATTTTAACAGTGTTAATTATTAACCAATCATTATTGCCTCATTGTTTTATATAATGCATTTTAAGTCAGCATTTTAAAGGCTATCGATTGCTTAGGTCTGTTTTATAGCAACAACAACAAAGTATTACAGAATATTAATACTTCTTTGTAAATTATGATTTGAAGTAACAAAGCCATGGTTAATTTGTAGTTACCATGGCTACAAGAACGATGATTTGTGGTGTTATTGTTAAAACCATGGGTAATTTTCGTAAGGGAAAACTTTCACAGGTATCTGCCTGAAAGTGATAAACAGGCCTCGTTTTTACCTAAATGATTTATAATTTATTTTAATATATATAAAAAATGTATAAGGTGTGCATTGTAGCTGACACCTAAATTAACACATTACAATTGTTTTATGACTGCAAGTCTTTCTCCTCAAATGCTATTGATGTTAGAAAAGTGTATACCAAAATCACATGTAATTTTAGATACTGTCCCTAAATTTGAGACTCTCGAACGTCCAACATCAAACCAATGTTATGCCTGTTTTTATTAATTTTTTTTTACTTTCTTTAGTTTTCTTTTCTCTGGGCCAGATTGCTGATGTCCTTTACCATGTCCATCCATCAATTATGAACATTCAGCCGCAAACATGAGGTGCGAGCAGTTGAATGGATGGGAGAATGGCGGAAGGTGTTTTTTTTTTTTGAGCAACTGGGATGGTGCCCCCTCTGGGAGTTGATGCCCTATGCAGACTGTGTACTCTGCGTATAGGGAGTGGTGGTACTGTATTGAAATATTAAATAATGCACACTCTGCTTCACGTCGTGGCCGCATCGCGGGTATGAATTATTTTTCTAATAATTCAATGGTCCAGAATCAATTATTCGGCTTATATTACGGTTACCACACCTCAAGACATCGATCCGATGATTTATCTAAAGGGATTCGTCCTGTTTTAGTACTTAAATCACTTTTGTGAGTAGGACTATTTCTTCCGCATCTCATTCAATGCCTCCTTTGCTAGTACCAAAATGTTGTTTTAAAGCTGGTAATGGAGGCTTGAGCCATTGATACCATTCAAATGCAGCTATTAATGAAGTTATTAGAAAGAGAGCGAGAGTGACAGAGACACACAGAGAAAGAAAGAGAGAGAGAGCTTGTGTGAATTAGGCTAACGTACCTCTGTGCGTCTCTAAACACTCTTCTGCTGCAGCGTCTCTAAACAGTGATTTCTCCTCGCTAGTGAGAAATGTCATGTGTAGCCTTTAAGTTGCTACACTATATAGGCTAACTGATAATATCGTCAGGGCAGGGCTGACAGTAGCTTTTTGTGCAAACTGCATGACTGTTATAACTGTTAACTATGTGAAGTGATATGGAACCGTGATGCGGTCAGGAGAGCTGCCTGGAACTACATTCGTGCATTTCCCAGAAAATAATTGCACACCTCAGAATGTTCGTCAGCCAATCAGATTCAAGCATTCAATGGCCCCGTAGTATAAATATAAAATTATAAATACCATGTTTAAATACTTTAAGTTTTTAAATACATTTAAATGTATAACATCACCTGTGTGTATATATATATATATATATATATATATATATATATATATATATATTAGTGGTGGGCATAGATACATTTTTTAAATCTAGATTAATCCCACTGTGATCTTGAAATTAATCTAGATTAATCTAGATTGAAATGGCTCATTCGAATTGCCATAGCTGGGGTCAGCGGGGCCCCGCTGAAGGTTGTACCAGTGGGCCCTGTTTGAAATTGTTTAATTTGTATGTTCGTTTATTTTTATTTATTTGTGCTATATACATAATGTTTAAGTTTTTTTCAAGTTTGTAGGTGTCAAGGTACAGAAACCAAATAATTTAATGTAAAATAGCACTGGATAGTCTTCAATGTTAAAATGAAATATACAATCAGACCTACATTTATTCAGACACCTTCAACATTTCTCACATTATTACAGTTTTGCTATATATATCAAAAATTATATATGGTGTCTGAATAATTTTTTATTAACTACAAAGTAATTCAGTCAAGAGCATGGAGTGATTTTCATTTTCTTGGATTAACATTACAGCAGCCAGTAGCTAAATTAGGCGCGGTCACTTTAAGAGACGATGAACGCATCCAATATAATACACATCCCATTATTTCCCTCAACTGTTTACTTTCACTTAAGAAACAACTGACCGTTTTTTCGAGCATAATTTCCAAGGTGGATATTTTGACATATTTTGTATATATTTGTCGGCACAAGAGCAAAAAGAAGCAAATTCGGTGTTCAAGTGTTTTGAGACGCCTTTCTCTGCATGAGCCCTGAACACCAGAACAGCGCGAGTACTGAATTGGGCTCGTTCACATCTTTTTGTTTGTTCAAACTGCGATTTGTATTTGTTCGTTCAGGTGCAGGAGGGACTTCGAGGATAACTTCGCAGAAGAGAGCTCGGTTCAGTGTCGCTGTCCGGGATACGCGGCTCTCTGTCTCTCTCGTGTGCACCGAACACAGCGCGCGAGTAACTAGCTACTCTGTTCATCTTTTCTGCGTCATGTGTTTGGATTCTTTAATGTTTAAATCGACAAGCGGTACGGCTTAAAAACACATGAAAAAGATAAGCTTTCATGACGATGCACAGCAGTGGCCAGTCAACTGTCCTGAGCATCTTTTTAGGCTGGCCTCAGCCAGTCGGTTATATAAAATATCAAGGTGAAAGTCATCATAGCTTGCTTAATATAGACCCAGCTCCCAACCCAACTTTGAGAATAGATTAACGGCGATATTTTTTTATCGCCCGATAAGAGTCTCACGTTAACGCAGCACGTTAACGCCGATAACAGTCCACCACTAATATATATATATATATATATATATATATATTGACTGGAATGGTCTGTATCTTGAATTTGCATTTTTGCTTACCTCAACAGTAACTGACTTCCCCATGCAAATATTAATTTGAGGAATTTCTATAGGCTATACAAAAAAAGGACAAAATAAATAGGCTGAATAAGCTGATCTATAAATGTTGGTAGTCTATGAATGGTACACCCCGCTAAGATCACAGAAATTATTTGACCCAAGTCTTCAGCAGTCAATGACACTGACCCATTCAAACTGATTTTTAATGTGTATTTAACACATTATATAAGAGTTGAATATGCATATTTATTGCACAGATTTTTAAACCACAAACATCATATATTTAACACATGAAACACATGTTTAATATATGTATGTGAAATACACGTGTTTAACCTGTTGATAACGCGTTAAAATTTATGTTTTTGGCGCTTTTGGCCTTCCATAATTCTCAGCTTATGAAGAAATCATCTGACATGACATCCTGGAGGAACTCTGTGAGAAATATAGAGCAAGAACTAAAACATATTATCAACATTTGTGTTTTTCATTGTTCTTTTGTGTTTGATTTAAGGTTTTCTAGCATTATACTTAAGAAAGTTTCAATGCAAGTTAATCATTAATGTATTTTATTGATATATAACCTGAAGAAGTCCTGCTGTTGTCGTCAGACTGTTTGATGATCAGAAACTCCTCCCTCTTACAACACTAACCAGGAAGAGACTGACTTGTTATTTCTTCTTTCTGTCACCGATTTTCTTCTCTTTGACAAAATCAAACAAGAATCAGTCATCAGAGGACAACGAAGAGAAAGACTTTGAAGAAGTGTATTTCAGAACAGACAGCAGATCTTTGTGATTCTCGAGGTTATTCGTGTTTGAAACCGTCGTTCAGAAAGTGAAAGTAAAGTTTAGGTTGCTGGAGCTCAAACAGTGAAAATGGCTTCATCAGCTGAATATGACTATAATTGTCCCGTTTGCTGTGATATCTTCAAGACTCCTGTTATTTTATCATGTAGTCACAGTGTCTGTAAAGAGTGTCTTCAACAGTTCTGGAGAACCAAGAAAACTCAGGAGTGTCCTGTCTGCAGGAGAAGATCCTCAAAAGATCGTCCTCCATTAAATCTGGCATTACAAAACTTGTGTGAGTCGTTCCTGAAGGAGAGAAATGAGAGTCGTTCATCAGGATCTGAGGAGATCTGCAGTTTACACAGTGAGAAACTCAAACTCTTCTGTCTGGAGGACAAACAGCCGGCGTGTGTAGTGTGCTTTACTTCACAGAAACACGTCAGTCACACATTCAGACCCATCAGTGAAGTTGTTCCTTCATATAAGGTAGGACAAATGTCTCTTGTTTCATTTATAAAGAACAATAATAAGTCATAAACACAGATATCATCACATTCATGCACTCAGTATTTCTCTCTGCTGTTTTAATCAACTTCATATGACATAAACTCTGCTCTGATTTGTTCTGTGTTTGTGAACTAAAGTGTAGTCACTGGGTAAGAGATCATATTCATACTGATGAAAAAGTGTATTTTGTTTTTACTCAGGTTGTGTTTGATTTACGTTTACTTTTAATTTCTGAATCAATTTAGTGTGAGATACACACAAACACAGCACTGTATGATCACTGTATTCTCTTCTCTTCACTGTAATCTGCTGTTTTATGTATTTTTATTTTGTTCAATTCTAGGAGGAGCTCAATACAGCACTGAAGTCCTTACAGAAGAAACTTCAACACAATCAAAACATTAAAAGAGAGTTTGAGAAAACAGTTCAACACATCAAGGTGAGGAAACACAATCAAGAGTCATTTTCAGTACAGCTGTAGCATCACTAAACACAATTATGATGCGTTATATTTCATATAATGATTCCAGTTGATTATTTTTGTAAATGATGAGCAGCAATCTGCTTCTGGATCTGTTATATGTCCTTGTCTGAGTTTCTCTGGGATCTGAATGATGTGATGTGTTGATGTGTGTTGATGGAGTTGATTGAAGTGAATGTGATTTGATTTCAGTCTCAAGCTGAGCACACAGAGCGTCAGATTAAACAGCAGTTTGAGAAGCTTCATCAGTTTCTCAGAGATGAAGAAGAAGCTACAATCACTGCACTGAGAGAGGAAGAGGAGCAGAAGAAGCAGATGATGAAGGAGAAGCTGGAGGAGATGAACACACACATCTCAGCTCTTTCACACACAATCAAAGACACGGAGGAGATGATGAAAGCCAGTGACGTCTGCTTTCTGAAGGTCTGATTTCAGATCATCCATTGATTGATTGATTGATTGATGATTGATTGAGTTCTTGATGATCAATGGTGTGTTTGTTCTGCAGGAGTTTCCAGTCACGATGGAAAGGTGAGTGATCTGCTGGTGTCTCTGCTCTCTCTGCTTCTGATCCAAAGCCACTGCAGATCTGATCCTGAATGTTTTTCCAGAGTCCAGATCTCATCACAGCCGGATCCACAGACGCCTTCTGGAGCTTTGATTCATGTGCCGCGTTACTTGGGCAACCTGCCCTTCAGAGTCTGGAAGAAGATGCAGGACATCGTCCAAAACAGTGAGTCTGGAGAAGATCTGTGCTGTTACACACACACTGGGAATGACGCATGAGGGAATATTGACAGATTTCAGCATTATGTGTGAATAACCAGATGAGCTGCTTCACCAAAATGAGCCGAAAACAAGAGAAGAACAACTTTGGTCCACATGATATTTAGTTACAGTGATACAGCAGATCTCAGTTCAGTTTGATTGATCGACAAATCTAAAATATTTACTGTAACAAACACTGACAGTGATCAGAGGAGAGAGTCTGATGTGTTTGATCAATAACACGAGTTTCATAATCAGTGTTCATTTCTTCAACAAAGACGAGATGTTGACAAGCTAAAACTAAATATAAGATCAGGTGCGGCTCGTCTATACAAAGCAAATTTTAAAGAGTGAATTTAACTTCCTCAGAGTTCAAATTACCACTTGCCCAGAGTATATATGGGAATCACTGGTAAAGTGTTAAATTAACACTTTTGAAAGAGTTAACATTATTAACACTCTGACAGTGTTACCCAGCAAACTCTTGAGGTGTATAATATTAACACCAGAATGATGAAAGTTGGTGTTCAAAGTTAACACTCATGGATTAACTGGTCACTGCCCCAGTGTTCAGGTGAAAATATTTAAAAAATAAACACACAAAACAATAAACAATTGACAGTTTATGTTAATAAATATAAAACATGTAAAAGCTGTGAATTATAAATGATGAACAGTTTACATTTGTTTTTATGACTGCAAGTCATTCTCTTCGAATGCTATTAACGTTAGACAAGTGTAAACCAATATCGCATGAAACTTTAGAGACGGTCCCTAAATAATCGAAGTCTATCATCAACCTTATGCCTGTTTTTTTTTTTTTTACTTTCTTCCTTCCATTTTCTTCTCTCTGCTCCGGATTGGTGATGTCTTTTCCACAAGATGTCCATCCTTCAATTATGAGCATTCACCAGCAAACATGAGGTGCGAGCGTTTGCGAGCGTGGTTGTTGGAAAGGCGCCTTTTTTTTCTTTTTCTTTTTCTTTTTCTTTTCTGAGTATCTGAATGGTGCCCCCCGGGGAGTTGGTGCCCAATGCAAACTGCGTACTCTGCGTGTAGGGAGCAGCGGTACTGGATCACTAACTAGTTGGCCTGTCTGTATTTTTATTTTTGTTTGTTTGTTTTTTTTCCCATGTGGAGCAGTGGATCAAATTAAAGGGATAGTTCACCCAAAAATCTTGTTCACGTCTCCAATACGCATTAATCCACAAATGACTTAAGCTGTTAACTTTTTTAATGTGGCTGACACTCCCTCTGAGTTCAAACAAACCAATATCCCAGAGTAATTCATTTACTCAAACAGTACACTGACTGAACTGCTGTGAAGAGAGAACTGAAGATGAACACCGAGCCGAGCCAGATAACGAACGAAACATTGACTCGTTCTCGAGTCAAGAACCATCGTACCATAGCAGTACACGCATGCCTTCCGTCTTAAAAGTCCCATGACATGAAAATCTCGACAGTTGTAATAGTAAAAAAAAAAACTAGTAAAAGTATTTGAGAGGGCGTCCACATGTAATACGCATTTCAAATGCAGAGATGTCAGCCAATCACAACAGAGTCTCACAGCAGACACGCCCCTTCAAACAGAGCATTCAAGCCAGAGGGATAAAATCAGGATATAAAAATGCCTTTTATTTCTAAATTTTAAAAGTAAAAATCATACTAACAATATCATAAGTACACGTCAGGGAACATTAAAAAAGCATTTAAAAAAGAAAATAATCCACATCATGGGACCTTTAAAAAGGGACAGTATTCCTAATTATGCACCTGTCCGTGTCATTAATGTTAACCAACAAAAGATGTTAAATAAATGTACAAATGTTAAGTAAACCTTCTGTATCTGAAAAATGTGTTTAATTTGCATCTCTTTCATATTTGTCTTATTGCCTTAATGAGCCTTATTGCCTTGGCTTCTGTTTCAAAATTTATAAATCATATTTTTTGTGATCAATATTATATATGAACAACTATAATATTTTATTTTTTTCTCCCTTTTCACTACTGTTAAAGGAATAGCTCATCCAAAAATGAAATTTGTCATCATTTATTCAAGTTTTTTCAAATACAATCCTTAATTCAAATTTCTGATAAGCTTAATTGATTTCTGTCCCTCTTCGTTTAGGAGTCACACTTACCTTCTCCGCGGTCAAAAGTGACTGAAGCTTTGAAATCTAACTTTTTTTTTCTTCAGGAAAACCAATGTAATATATTTGTGTTTAACAATATTTTTTGATTATTATTTTTGATTTTTAGGGAATTTTATGATACTATGCAATATTTATACAATTTTAATGGGATACTTTTTTCCATTACTATTAATATATATTTTGATATATCTCTTTATTTATTTACAATTTTTTTTAAATAAATGCAATATTTCACATTAAAATAGAGTGAAAGCATTTAAAATCAATTTTTTGATGTGAGAATTGGGCAATCTGGAGGCATTAAAAAATATAAACTTGTGTAATGTTGCTTAACCTCTTGTATTAGCACCATATCTAGATATATACAGAGGCTTTTGGATTCCCATAGTTTTTTAGACCTCATCTCTTCATTTTTTTAGGTTTTGCCTTTAGATCTATATCTAGACATTCTAAAAGATTACTTTTTGTCAAGGTTTAGATATTTTTGGTTAGATAAGTATCAGGTTTTACATTATGATTACAGTCAAACATTAAAATCTTGTTAGAAAGGGAGCACATAGAAAGCATTTTTGTTACTCAGTATTCGATAATTAACAAATCCAACAAAATAAGGAATGAAAAGTGATCATTCAAAACACTATACAAACATTTTTAATTAATTAATACTTCATTCAATGTACTTCAATAAATGTTAGAGAGAGAGAATGAGAATCTCTTTTGGATTTTTTGATTTATGATTTATTGATCTTATTTCAATAACTTAAAAATAACTTACCAGTTCTCTCTGTGTGTGTGTGTGTGTGTGTGTGTGTGTGTGTGAGTGTGTGTGTGTGTGTGTGTGTGTGTTTGAGTGTGTGTGTGTGTGTGTGTGTGTGAGAGAGAGAGAGAGAGCCCCTTTTGTATTTTTTCCATTCATATCCAAATCATGTTCTTGATTATTTTGTGTGTTCATATTGCTAATGTCACAAAAGTCACCAAGTGTCATCTCATTCCGATGAAGCTACGATTTTTTAAATTTCAAAATAGAAATTTTTTCAGTCAAAAAAATGACCGAAAAGGGCCAGAGAGAAGAATTAACTACTAGTTTTGTTGGAAAAATACATATGAAATAGCTACCAAAATAAATATTAGTATCTGCAGTTTGACTAAAAGTTGACGAAAAATCGAAAATGCAATGACTTTTCATCGACTCAAACTATGAAAGACTCAAATGGCTAAAATGTGACTAAGACTCAAGATAAAGACTAAGACTAAATCAGAAATGCGTGTCAAAATGAACACTGGTCATAATTCATAATAATCTGTGTGTGGTTCACTCTTGATCATTATATGAACATCAGAATAAAAGCAGCTGTTGATTGTGTCTCATCAGCTCCTGTGATTCTGGATCCAAACACTGCACGTCCAGATCTCGTCCTGTCTGATGATCTGACCAGTGTGAGATGGAGCGGGAGAAAACAACCTCTTCCTGATAATCCAGAGAGATTTAACTATTATTCCTGTGTTCTGGGTTCAGAGGGTTTTAACTCAGGAACACACTGCTGGGATGTGGAGGTTAAACAGAGTTCAGGCTGGATTCTTGGAGTAACTACAGAATCAAACCAGAGGAAGGGACTTGTTTTCTTTAACACTGATGTCTGGAGTGTGACGTATGGATGGCCTGATCATTTTGGTTTTCGTGTTAATCAGGATCTTGAGCGTGTGAGAGTTGATCTGGACTATGAGAGAGGAACAGTGTCATTCTCTGATCCTGTAACTAACACACATCTACACACATTCACAACCACCTTCACTCACACACTCTTTCCTTTCTTCTGTACTTATACTCCTGACTCTCTGAGGATCTTATCGTTCAATAGTCAGTAAATGTGACTCCTGTAGTTCTGGATCGATCTGCTTTCATCTTCTACACTCATCATGTTTTCAATATTCAATCCATATCACAATTTCAATATTTGCTGAACTTGAGACTAAAAGATTAATTGTTTATTTCAGTTATAGAGATTAAATGATAACTCTGATCAGTTTGTTCACTGGTGTAAATCAGAGATGGGTAACTGACGTCTGCAGTGTTTTTAAGTTCGGCCGCTGGATCATCTTATGATTGGATGATCAACTTGACAACATTTGATAAGTAAGACACCGAAAGATTGCTCTCAGTTTATGATGTTAATAACCGCTGACTGTATTAATTACTGTGTAGTAATTAGTAGATGTGCACTCGAATGTCATCATTCACTCACATTAGAAACAAATAAATCAATCAAATCAATCAATTGACAGTGAAAATCATATTTTCTGGTAAAAATGGTAAATAGTTTATGTTTATAGCAAGTTCAAGGAGAAACCCATACGTTTGGATTGTCTGGACGTGTAATAATGAAAGATTTCAGTTTAAATCTCCATTACATCACTGTTTATAAAGTCATTCATATCATATTCAGCTGGGTTTATTTTTGTTTTCTTATATACAATTTTGTTCAAGCAGGAAACATATGAAGTAACACAGAACAACTAAAACCACAGAACATCACAGAAGTCTTCTATTGTATTGTGATGCTGCGATAAAAGAAAATCAATGATTTCACTCTACAAACATTGTTATATATATTTAATGTAGAAATATTTCCACATAACTTTAATATGCTGTGCATGTGTATATCTCTATCATGAATGTATAAACACATGCACAGCACACCGCATAATCATGTGTAAAAACTATTTTTTATATATTATTATTATTATTTAGTTTTGTTTTCATTTGTTTTGTCCTTTAGTGTCATCTTCCTATAGTTTGTCTAATGTACTGCTCTAAAGAAAGAAACAAAGAAGAAATGGAAAGAAAAGTGAACACACACTGTAAACACTCCTAAAAGCTGACAAAATGATATGCATTATATATTTATTAAATCTAAAAGAATAATAATAATAATAATAATAATATAATAATATTTATTTAACATTTTAGTCAATTTAAATAAAATAAATTATTATTTAATGTTGACATTAAAAATATCTAAAAATAAAATGCTTTTTTTCATTTATCTTATATTAGGTTCATACAATTACATTATATCTTTTGAGAAGTACACATTTACACTAATAGTTTTTTTTTGTTTTTATGCAATTGTTCACAAAAATATGAAGATATCAGAATAATACACAGGAGTTGTATTTTCATAGTGGTCCTGAAGCTCATACAGCAGATCATGGCGCTTGCAACACCTAAGTCATGGGTTCGATTACCAGGGATTACCAAATGATTAGCCTGTTAATAACATGCTGCTACCATGATTAACACCTAATGCTATTAGCATGTTGCTAGCATGATTAGCATGTTGTTAGCATGTGGCTATCATGATTAGCATGTTGATAACATGCTGCTAGCATGTTTCTAGCATGATTAGCATGTTTCATTTATTTGAAGTGCTGTGTTCGTGTCGCTGCAGTATGAAACTGTGAAATTAAATACATGTACATTGCCATTTAAATGTAACCACCCTTTATTCAAACACAACAATTATTTACAGAATTTAAAAAAAATAGAAAGAAAAAGTCCTAGGAATTCTATTTGGTCAGACAATACAATCTGAATCATTCCACATTGTGAGATTAGCTTTTTTATGAATCAGAGGCAACAATTTGACATCAAACAAAACGACTAATGCGATTAATGACACAGTAATGAAACCAAACCACACTTTTTAAAGTAACGAAATGAAATGCCTGTTGAATTACACATGCATACACGCACACATCCCGTCCCACTCAAACGATGTGAAATTACATTCAAAACATGTTTTATTAACAGTCCTGCATTCTAGTTTAGAACTGTAGTCAAAGCAGTGTGAAGATGAGATATTATGAAAAAGCCTTAATGTGCGTCAGGAACTCAGAGTGAGTGTAGAAATGATGTTTGTGCTGACTCTCTGTGCTGTGAATGTGTGTGTGAAGTTCATCCCGGTTATGTCAATGTAAAGCAGTTGACCGTAGCTTCATGGCAGGTCACTGCCGGCTGCAGGAGTGTGTTCAGATGACTTCAGGAGGGTGCTTAAAACTGCATAGGAAACACCAGAAACATCCATGTCATCAATACAGTAATCTGTTCATATCAGAATCATGTGACTGTAGTTTACGACAGTGCTTCTGGTTTCCCTTCAGGACACGGCTGGACATCACATGCTGACCAGCACAGTGCTGAAACTGTTCATTCATTGTATAAAAATAAACAAGATGTCTTTATAATCAAGCACTGGATTCTGTTAATATCATCATGAAGTGAACAGGCCTTGTTTTTCAGATGACACACAGTGTTTCCCTTCTAAGAAAGAATACAATAGAATGTAATTTATCCCTTCTAAATCTCATTTCTAAGTCTATTTTGGTGTCCAATTTCTGCAGAAATAGTTGTATTTCATTATTTGCTTGAT
This sequence comes from Carassius carassius, assembly GCF_963082965.1. Lineage (NCBI taxonomy): Eukaryota > Metazoa > Chordata > Actinopteri > Cypriniformes > Cyprinidae > Carassius > Carassius carassius. The sequence continues at coordinate 34,348,730 of NC_081765.1, forward strand.
CACAGTTTCTCTTTGCAGAGAATCACCTGTTCATGGCCCTATCCAGTACCATACAAATACACAAATATCAGTGATTTGATGATTTGAAGATGAAAATGAGCAGTGCATGGCTCACCCTCGTGGTTCTGCGTGCCGTTCTCTTCTTTGACGCTCTCAGGGTCACCTGAGAAGAAAACATACGTTCTCATTCAACAGTTACCGTACTAGCTGCTTTATCTGTGACTTTTAATTTGGTGATTTTATCTGTTTGTTTCATTGTTTGTCCGACACGCTGGTGTTATATCTTTCACTTGGATCTTATAAGTTGCATTGAGTAAATACAGCTGGATAAAACAAAAACTGTGATTATTTTAAAGGAGGCTGATTCTTTTCTATATCCACTGTACTTATACATGCATACATGGTCAAACATACACAAAAATATCTCAAAATGCGTGTTTGGGCCAGTATTTAAATAAAGGGCATCAGTTATGTCTTAAGTGAATAATTAAGTGTAATTCTATGTTATGATCATATGATATGATATTTTGGAAAGACCGCCCATCCCTAGCAACTAGTAGAAGCAAACAAAATTACAAAGATATTGATTTCATTCAGAGTGTGTGATGCATGAACATACATTATGACTGTTTTCAAACAGGTTTCCTTTACTATTAAACCTGCTCCAAACTCCACATTATTGGTTATATCGCAACTGTTATATTATATAGAGTATGTTATATAGAAAAACACATCTGATGGTGCAGAAACAGCACAATTGGCCTTTAGTCTGTAAGTGTTTTAGATTTCATATATATTAATCATGTGTTTCACTGATTCACATCTGAATGTGTTCTAGAGCATGAGCCGAGCCACACACCTCCCTGGACCTTGAAGCACAGTTTCTTCTTCTGATAGGTGAAGTATCCCGTTATGGCACCAACAGCTGCTACTGCGATCCCACAAACAACACCAGCGACCGTACCAGATCCAGATCCACTGTCTGCAACAGAACCACACACACCAGCTCAACAGGTCAAAGCAGGCGTTCACAGTCGTGTCACTGTGTGGCTGTATGCTCACTATCGAGTGTTCTTGTGACTGCTAGAGAGTTGTGAGGGAGTTCTGAGCATTATTAACACTGATGCTTGAGTTAACAAACACCAGTAATAACTCAATCAGACACAAAGATCTGCTCGTTCCTTATTCTGCTTCATGTGTGCACTAAAGTCAGCAAACACAGATCAGTTGGTAAAATCCCTATTTATTTTTTTATAATATCAGTGCATAAGAAGAAACCAGAGATTCAGATATTGGTCCACTAGAGGACAGTATTATACTGGAGCCACTTCAGGTTTATATTGAAGCCTGTTTCTGCATCATTAAAAAAAAAGTAAAGCATGCTTTGATGAATTATAATTGACAAAAAAATCTTTAAATTGTTTAAATTAAATAATTAAAACACAATTATGAGATAAAATTCTATATTATGGAATACCAAGTCATAATTGAGATTAAGAAGTCAATTATGGTAATAAATTACAATTATGACATACTAAGAAAACATAATTATTTGTCATTATTACATGACTTTTTGTCTCATTATTTCGACATTATCTCATAGTAACTTTGACCATGACATAAATCCCTAAAAGGGTCATTCATATTCATATTCATATTTTTACTTTTATTTATTTATTTAATTTCATTATGACATTGTCATTATTTAATCTTTTTCTGATAATTATGACTTTTTTTCATAATTATTTTTTTATCTCATAATTGTACATTTTTCTTTATAATTTTCTTTCTTCCATTAAAATTATTTTTAGTCAGAATGTTTTTTAACTCATAATTTTGCCATTTTATTTTATAACTTAATGACATAAGTGTGACTTTTTCATAATATTGACTTTTCATGTCATAATTTATTTATTTTATTAAATCTCATCATTTTAATTTATCAGAATTTTTCTCCAAACATGTTTTATTTTATATCTTCCATTAAACATGTTAGATTTTTTTACATTTCTCCATTTTATCTCATAATGACTTTGTATGTCATACTTGTGACTTTTCCTCATAATCTCAGAATTTGGAAACAGCTGTAGACTGGAGACTATAAAATGTGTTTTCACTGTAGACGTTCCCTGTCAGTTTCTGATATTTCCAGGTTTAGGGAATCCTGCGTATATTATGAAGCAGACACTTCACACAGCTACAGGTTGGTTTCTGCTTCAGTATTGATCAGAAGCAGTAATGCAGCAGTGGCTCTTATCAATAGTCTACCCACAATGCTCTGCAGCAGAGGAGCATCTGTCAGTGTCGCTCCCTCCGGACGCCGGTGCGCTGCAGGGTTTGACACAAACAGTGACAGGAATGTTTGTGAGGGAAAAGCCCTCGAGGAGGCGAGAATCAAGACTGAACCTGATCTACAGAAGAGATGAAAGAGAGCCAAAGTGCTGCCCGCAGAACAGAAGACGCTCAACAGGAGTTTATTTACTGAGAGACACATAAGAACCATGAGAGGAGACGTGGCTCTGACATTCACTGATAATATAAAGAAAAACTGACCCCAATCGTCACTCCATTCACATTTCTACACTTAGATTTAAAGTGACTTCCAGAAGAGCAACAATATTCACAATATATTCTGACTATCTAACATGCTTTATGAAGAAAGGAAATGATAAGGGAGAATTAACTAAGGTTTCTAGATTTAACGCAATGACAATAAAGTTTAATCTCATCTAAATTACTCTTATGTCCTTTCTTCCATAAAACATGTTAGCTGATATTAGTCATAATTAAGACTTTATATTTCATAATTATGGCATTTTATGTCAACTATTCGATTTGAGATTTCTACATTTTTAAAAGTCACATTTTGTATTTCTTAATCTCATAAATTAGATATTGTCATAATTTAGATTTTTTTTTTTGATTTTTTTTTTATCTCAAATTTTTTACTTTTACATTTTTAACCTATATTTTAAACTTTATTTCGACATCGCAAACCCCGTATTATTTTCATCATTTCATATTTTTATTTAATGATTATGGCATTGTCAATTTTGACTCATAATTTGATCTCAAAATGATGTTTTGGTCATAATTTGATTGTCATTTTTTACTCTTATAAATGAGATTTTGTATTAATTTTGACTTTTCAACAAAAAAGTTTTATAACGTCAATTCATGATTTAGACTTCTTATTTAATAATGATATTTTGTGTCATAATTCAACAATTTCATAATTATGCCTTTTTGACATTTATCTAGAAATTTGGCCTGGATTTGTTATCATTATGATTTTTATGAAAACTGTAAACCATATGAATTTCTTTCTTCTGTGTCAGATGATCATGTCAGAGTGTTTGTGCTTCAGTTTTCCATCACTGCGTCCTGCATGCGTCGACATCAAACCTGACGTGTGTTTAGCAGCTGATCACTGTTTGTTCTGAACACATGAAGCAGATCTTTGTGTCTGTTAGACTGGTATCACAGATGATCAGCTCATGCTGGAAATGATGATGGAGTTATGACCCAGAACACTCAAGCACGCTCATTTCATCACACACATGTAACGGAAGAAGTGTTGGTTTATATGATCTAGATGGAGAATATGATACCGTTCTGCTCAGAAACTGCTCCAGCGCTGCGAGCTGTGATGAGAGAGAACATAACCAGATCAAACACAGATATTGACCATAATCATTCCTGTGTAATATGAAAAATATACAATTAGTTCCTTGTTTGTTGTAGAGGCTTTTTGCTGCATATGTTCTGAATATAATGCATTGCTTACAATATTTTATTAGTTATTTGTTCTTGTTTTCATGAAATGCTTTATGCATCAGTATCTCTTTTATTTCTTTTATTCAAACCGTGATTATTGTATATATATATACACTGTATATTATCTATACTATTTAATATTCTCTCAATATATACAGTTTGTCATTGTTTACAACAACTACTGCGGTTTTAATTCTGAGTGTTTTAAGACCTTGTTTTAAATGTTTCGAGTTCAGGCCGGACTCAACTTCCTTTATCAAACCTGAGAATAATACGTAATTATAATATTCACGTTTTTAAGATTGAAGTACACGCTCCAAAACATAATGTAAATATGACCAAATGATATCAAACTAAAACGCCGCACCTCTGCCTTGACCTGGCTTGTGCGTGTCTGCATCTCCCATTTCAGTCTTTACTGTAATCAAACACATAATTAACACGCAAACTGTGAAATATATTGATATGGAAACTTCATTCATTTAGAATCGAGCTGAGTTTGCACAGCAGCTTCAGAGAGAAATATTGCATGCTAAAATTAGAATAAAAGAATTACCTGGATCCTCAGGTTGTGCTTCCTCTTCTGTAAAGTAAATGATAAATGATATATGAACTGCTAGTGTCTGTTTATTATTATTTATCAGCACACACTGTCTGATTCACTGCACATACGTTTTGCGCTGAAATACTGATCATCTCTTTTAATTGACAGTTTTCACTTGCCAAACCAAGAGCAGCAAATAAATGAAGTGTGTGATTACCAACAAGTGCAGGTAATCAGACACACACCACTAGATTCTGTTCCAGTTCAGTCGTGCATCATGTGAGCACTTCAGATGCACTCAAAACCGCAAACACACGCCGCTTTATTCTGTGTGATGCGGCATATGTGACATGTTTGATTTTTTTATCATTTCTAATTCCAGATGTAGATCATCTGCTGGTGGAATAAGCACAAAACAAACACAAACGCCTAAAGCTTTGTGATGATCTCTTACCAAACGCATCAGAGAGATCGAATCCTGCAGCATTATCTGGAGGAAACACAGAAGCACATGTAAACACGAAGCTGAACGTGACGGACAGTAAAACAGCAGATAGTCCAGCGTCAGACCTTTCACAAACACTTCGGGTTCCACGGGTTCCTCTGGAACAGCAGTCGAGTCTAGAAAAACACCAGCGTTTGAGACTTTAGTCCAGAAAACAAGGCCAGAATAACTCTATTCCAGAAAAACGCTAAGGTGAATCTCATCAAAGCATGCCCCAGTCACATTTCACAACAAAATCATTTTAATATATATTTATTTGCATGACTACAAAGCTCATTAGTAACTTGATTTCTCATTACTGTAATACATACTCAAAAAATAGTATTTCTATTATTATAATAATTATTATTATAATTACTTTTTGTCTTAATGATCAATCTTTTAGACTGTAATTAGTGTAATACAATGATTTAGTTTAAAAAAAAAAAAAAAAAAAAAAAACATAAATGACAGAAAAACAATGTAAAAAAATACACAAATTCCTCAAAATAAATCAAATAAATAATTTAATTAGCGGAAATAGAAACGGGAAATGTGCTTGATGCTTCAAAAAAAATGTTTTAAATAATATATAAATAAAACATGCATAATGCATAAAATGCATAAAAATAAACATGCTTGATTTTTTAATATTAGATACAATAATCCTTTTTTTCTTCTTTTTTTTTTAGAATAATGTGTCCCAGACATTGACAGGTTTCATAATATGAAATATGAACAATCTTTGCTTGAGTGTTTATTTTCTAAAACATGCTGGATTAAAGCATACGCTGATCTAAGTGTCTGTTGTTGTTGGGACAAGTTTTCACATCCGACATTGATTGAGTTAGAGTTAGAAACAATCACAGAGAAACGCACCTGCTTCAGTCTCTGAACCTGCTTCTGCTTCCCCTGCAGACGCCACACAAACAAACAAACAAACAAACAAACAAACAAACTCACTCCACTGGACTCTGATCTGAGCTTTGTTTTTAACCCTTCATGTGCACCGACTGAAGCAGGAAACTACACCTAATTTATTTTTCGCACACCAATAACAAAAGTGTTTCTATGACTTTCCAAAAGAGGAAATAAATATGTTGAATGCGTCGGTCAGAATAGAGAAAGATATCGGTTTCGCTGTTCTGTTTAAGAAACTGTTAAGAACCCCTGTTTTTTCTGTCATTTCATGCAAAAACTAATCCAACACAAAGTATACTGTTACAAATCTAAATGACATTATTAACCCTTTTTCTGTGCTTAAAATCCTAAGAAGAAAATCTTTTCTAGGTCAAAATGACTGGAACAAAACATGAGGGTTAGAAATTAAAATTTATGAAACCTGGCTTGATTTCCAAGAGCATTATCTGTGCAAACATGGCGTTAGTTTGTGAAAAGGGTCCATTCTAAAATACGCATAAAAATAGATAACGCAGAAATTGGCTAAATTAGTCAATTTTATTAAATTGCATTCTTATTCTTAATTTGCATATTGAATAAATCACCTTTTTAATGAATAATTGATTGACTTTGTCAAAGGATAGATGTGATTGTCTCTTACCTCCTTCTGCTTCTGCATCATCTAAAGCTTCTTCAGGCTTGATTTCTGACAATACAAAGATTATTTAGGACATATTTCATAAAATCAGGGTTTTTAAGAGTGATATCACAGTGTTTATAGAACGCCATAGTAATGTGTTGACTTCGTTATAGTTCAGCTGTGGCAATAAAAGGCTGTTCATAAGAATCGATTGTTTCTGTGTATCGGAAGCAAAGCGAGGTTTATGGATGACGTCAGATTGTGGCTTTGTGAAGATCAAGCTGTGAGGAAATCTGTGTTTCACCTTCTTCAGGATCTTCAACAGGTGGATCGGCTTCTGAAAGATAAAGTATTCAACGTCTGTAACCTTCAGATAGTCTAAAAACAGCTTAATATATATTTAAACTGAAAATAAATGAGCTGCGTAGCTGTTTTAGTTGCATCGGCTTCATCTAGAACCACAATGAACAAACAGTGATCAGTATCACGTGTTTAGATTAATACAGGCTGTTATATACAGGTTTGACTAAATTAAAGATTTATGTGTTTGAAATGCATATAAACTCTCCATGCATCTGGATCACATAAACTAATATCCAGAGGTGGAAAGAGTACAAAAATATTCTACTCAAGTAAAAGTACCATTACATTAATGAAATTTTACTTAAGTACAAGTAAAAGTACCAGTCTAAAAAATCAACTCAAGTAAAAGTAAAAAGTAACTCATTTAAAATTTACTCAGAGTAAAAATTACTTAGTTACATTTTAACAGTGGGAGGGAGTCAAAAATGGGACAGACCAAGAGTGTCAAACTCAGTTCCTGGAGGGCCACAGTCCTGCACAGTTTAGATTTAACCCTAATTAAACACACCTGATCCAGCTAATCTAATCATTTAGGTTTATTTGAAAACTACATGATATGTGTGCTGGAGCAGGGTTAGGGCTATGGCCCTCCAGGAACTGAGTCTGACACCCCTGGGATAGGTCTATTAATCTCAAACTAGTTGTTTTTAATTAAAGGAATCAGTTATTTAGAATAATAAAACATTTGGGCTGTTATCTGGCAAATCAGTATCAACAAACTCATCTTTTAATGCAGAGGAAATGCAGAAGATTCATTGGAAGTGGCATTTAGATGTATTACACTGTTTAGTGCAGGACAAGAATGCATTTAACCTGCAGTTACAAATGCATGAATAATGTTTTGATATACAAGACATAAAATGTTGAATACTCATTTGAAATTATAATAAATTAATTATAAAAAAAAAAATCAAAAGATACTTTAAATGTGAAATTAAAATGGCGGCTGCTGGTCTTTCAAAGAGGGGAAGCTCATTTTCGGCCTACATTATAACCCTCTGATGGTCTTCATTTGTAGTGACACTCGGGGTCTTTTTGACCCCAGACAATAACATTTCATTTTGTAATAGTAAAATATTAAAATTTTTTACAAATATAATTTTACTCTGTTCATTTATGTTTTCACTAAACTTTGTACAGTTTTTGGAGGATTTAAATCTTTTACATTTCTATAAATAAATAAATATTTATTTAAATAGGCTTTTTTTTTTTACAAAAAAAGAAAAAAGCATTTCAGGTTTAACTCACTTCATAAAAGACCCAGATTTCTAACTTTCATACATGGGGATACCATGGATAATTTTATAAGGTTTAATGTAAGATTTTTGCCCATTTTGGGGGAAATTCAGTTTAAAAATTGTAATAAATCACTTTAACCACTAGATGGCTATAGTGTGTGTGTGTGTGTGTGCGCGCGCGCACATTTTCAATCTGTCTTAGTTACCAATTTAATTTTGTGGTGGTTCTGCATTTTACAAATATCAAGAAATATTGCCGCAGTTTGTCTTTCGGATACACTTGAGAAATCCGCGATCATGGGACTGAGCGTGAAACAGCTTCGCCGACTTCTTATGGTGCAGACCGCTGTCAGTCAAAAGGAGATCGACAGATCCTCCAATCATCACGCGGAAGCCCAGTCTTCATTCACCTCCAGAGACGCTGAGCGTCCGTGGGCGGGACATAATCGCAGCATTTATCCAATGACCGTCTAGCTTCGGAGCACTGAAAAAAACTGTTCAAAGCAGCCCCATCGAAGTCAATGGACGCTCGGCTTCAACAGGGAAATGCACTGTGACGCTACGGGAATGTATGAGAAGAAAATCGAGTCAGCCGACATGTAGCTGATTAACACAATACATAATACACAATAGTACATATTTGACCGTTGGGTTTTTTTTTTTACATTAGAGGGGAAGCTGAGCTTCCCTTGCAGTCTTAAAGAAATCCCCACTGATCTATATATATATATATAAGTGAAAGTGAAAGGACATTCAGCCAAGTATGGTGACCCATACTCAGAATTTGTGCTCTGCATTTAACCCATCCGAAATGTGCACACACACAGAGCAGTGAACACACACACACACTGTGAACACACACCCGGAGCAGTGGGCAGCCATTTATGCTGCGGCGCCCGGGGAGCAGTTGGGGGTTCAGTGCCTTGCTCAAGGGCACCTAAGTCGTGGTGTTGAAGGTGGAGAGAGAACTGTACATGCACTCCCCCCACCCACAATTCCTGCCGGCCCGGGACTCGAACTCACAACCTTTCGATTGGGAGCCCGACTCTCTAACCATTAGGCCACGACTTCCCCATATATATATATATGTGTGTGTGTGTGTGTGTGTGTGTGTGTGTGTGTGTGTGTGTGTGTGTGTGTGTGTGTGTGTGTGTGTGTGTGTGTGTGTGTGATTATGATTTTTAGAGGAAAAGACAGCATTCTTTGTGTGATTTTGATTCTAAATGATTTTGATTGATTTCATTCTAAATGCATTTCAACAGACTGAATCACACAGTGAAAGAACACTCTATAAATGCGCGCGTACATCATTAAAACAACAATTATGATATTATCGCAGAAGATATATATCGCACACTCCGCACCAGTCTTTTTGGCTAATTTGTGCAAAACCTCTTGCTAAAATGTCAACGCATCATTTTAACCACCAATGCAATGACGCAATTATTTAGCTCACCTCTATATGCTTACGTGGGGTTGATGTCTTGTCGAGATTTTATAAACTGCTAGTTTGGTCTCCCTAGGCAAGCACAGCATACACTGCATAATAGAGTATATATACTCTATTATGCTGTGTATGCTGTGCTTGCCTATGCTGTTCCCCTAACGTTTCCGTTTGGTTATTTTTTGGGGGAACCAAATAAGAACGTTCTGGGAACGTTCCCTATTGGTTGGTTTTTAGTAACCTAAAGAGAACGTTCTGGGAACGTTCCCTTCAGGTTATTTATTGCCATTATTTTTATAACCTAAAGAGAACGTTCTGAGAACATTCTGGGAACCAAACACTAACCTTCAGAAAACATTCTGGGAACCAAAAACTAACGTTCTGAGAACGTTCTGGGAACCAAAAACTAACGTTCTGAGAACATCAAGAAAACTTTCCTGGCTAACCAAAACAAACCATAAAAAATAACGTTCTGGGAACCAAAAACTAACGTTCTGGGAACCAAAAATTGTTAGCTGGGTAAATATGGGCAGGGGTTCACTTCATTTCCTTCGAGTTCAAC
>NC_081765.1:34363681-34388681 GCF_963082965.1 Carassius carassius
TTATTTATAGTCAGTTACTTTAATATGTCAATTTATTTCATTTAAGAAGATTTTTTTTCATCCAATATATATATATATATATATATATATATATATATATATATATATATATATATATATATATATATATATATATATATATATATATATATATTTATATATATATATATATATATTTAATTACTTCTTTATTAATATTTATAATTTTATTGCTGCTTATTTATGTTTATTATAGCTTTAATTTAGTAAGTCCTGCTAAGAAGGTCTCTCGCTCATGGTAAAATGACTGTAAAGTGCTTTAATGTTAAAGTCTGTCTTTCTTTAACCTGCAGCAGCTGCTGCCTCATCCACAGCCTCCTCTGCTGGATCTTCAGGTGTTTCTTCAGGTGATGCTTCTCCAGGGGGTTCTTTAGCTGGCTCTTCCGCGTCTGGAGCTGTGAAAGAGATCTCACAATCAGACAGGTGACACCATCCCACAGATCTGTTCCCGTCAGGAGCATCAGCGGCTGTCAGATCCTATCTCTCTATCACGTGGCTTTTCTCGTTTGAGCCTGAAGAATAACTCAAGCTCTTCTCAAGCGCACAGGTGACCATAAATCACACACAGTCTCCGTCGCCTCGCTGGAACCCAGCAGTAAATCTCCCGCTGCGCTGTTTTCAGCGTATATAAGATCTATATGTTACGTGTCGCGACAGTTCTGCATTTCTACCATAACAGCAGAAACATCCAGTGAGGATTTTATCAAGAACAGACCTGTCAAGACCCTCGTATCAGCTTCACAAGAGCTGTTCATTACTAGATACACATGACAATACATACAAATACAGGTTTGTTTCCCATCATGCGATCTCAGGTGACATCACATGAATAGGGAACGCTTTTTAAACGTTATATCAATGTTGGGACAAAACATTCTCAAAGTAATGTTCATGGAACTTTATGAATATTTGATAACGTCGGGAAATTCTTAAAACGTCCTTAAGATGTGGGAACATGTGGGAAATGTTTTTGTTATCTTAAAATTACGTTACAGTCATGACAACAATCTTAGAATATTAAAAATAAACATTCAAATAACGTTATACTTTTTTTTCCTGGTGTGAAAATAAAATTTAGGTTTTTTTTGTAACCTTTCAATAACATTATAGTCAACAATAACAAAACATTTATATTTTAACATTTATAAAGTAACAAAAATAAACGTTCAAATAATGTTAAATGTTAAGTAAAAATGTAATTCGTACAATGTTTACAAAACCTTTTTGTAACCTTCAAATAATGTTGTAATCACAACAATCGTTTTAAGAAATTATTTTTGTAACCTTTAAACATTGTAACATTCTTAGAATATTAGAAATGAACATTCAAATAACATACTTTTCTGGGGTAAAAATAGTAAATAAAAACTGTATCCTTTAGATAACGTTAAAGTCTCAAAAAATGACATTTTAATGTTTATAAAATAACAAAAATAAATTTTCAAATAATATAAAATTTTAAGTGAATTAATACTGTACAACGTTTAGGAAACATATCTGTAACCTTTAAATAATGTTGTAATCACAACAAAAAGATTTTAGAATTTTAAAAATAAACGTTCAAAAAAAGTTTGTAAAAACGTTTTTGTAACCTTTAAATAATATTCTAATCACAACAAGAAATCTGGACATTTTAACGTTCTTAGAATATTAAAAATAAACATTCAAATAACGTTATATTTTGGGTAAGATAAAATTAGTGTAATATTTTAGAAATGTTTTTGTAACCTTTAAATAATGTTATAGTTTTAACAAAAAGTGGACATTTTAAAAAGTTTTAAAATAACAAAAATAAACGTTGAGTAAAAATAAAATCAGTACAACATTTAAGAAACATTTTTGCAACCTTTAAATAACGTAATAATCATAACAACAAGGAAACTAGATATTTCAATGTTTTTTTTTTCAGTTACTAACTTTAGTTTTCAACTGAATTTTATTTCCTTTTCTTTTAATTACTAAAAAATATTTGTAATGGTGTGCGTTTTAGTTAACCCGGATAAAAACAAAAAATGTTTGTAGCCAAATCACTGTAGAAACTATAGAACAGTTTAAAACATTGGTCATTTAATCATCCTCATTATGTTTTCTATACTTTCATGGTCCAAACAAATCCAAGTCTAATGAAGTTGTATGATGCTTCATGTGAAGAACTGATTTTAAGTTAATTAAAAAATTCCTCTCAAATCCAGACACATGAAAATCAGCAGTTTCGCTTCATATGAGCTCAGATAGAATGTAATGTATGCTTTTATAAAAGACAAAAGCTTCATGCATGCATCTCCTCTTAGAGGGTGAGTAAAAAAATTGATGGCAAAAAAAAGAACTATTTCTTTAAACTTGAGAGAAATATATCTGATAAGTGAATATAGCTAAAGTGCATGTGTTTTGTGGAGTGGTGTTGATCTGCGGTCTGTTACAGGTCTGACAGACTCAGTACTCTTCACTGAATTAGAAAGGAACAGAGATGGAAGGCAGATGGACACTTAACTGGTTACTAAATCCTAAACAAACCCTGAATCTGTGCCTTTAAAAGCCCGTCTGACAAAAAGTTCGCTTTCATGCTCTGAACAAAGATGAAGTTGAGAACATTGCATTCCTGGAGCACAGACTCACAAAAGCTGCTCAATGCTTTACATTCGGAGAACGCCAAAAATGACTGCCAACGGTTAGAAATGGTGGAGAATCATAATGATACGGGCACACGTCGTGTGATGCAGTTTCTAGGGAACATTTTGAGACCATTTAACAGAACCAAGTCTCTTTGGCTCAGCATGACTGCATTTATTTGATCAAAAATGCTGTAAAAATTGTGAAATATTTTACATTTTTAAATAACTGTTTTCTGTGTGAATCTGTGTTAAAGTGTAATGTATTTCTGTGATGCTCCGCTGTATTTTCAGCATCATTCCTCCAGTCTTCAGTGTCACATGATCTTCAGAAATCATGAAAATATGATGATTTACTGCTCAAGAAACATTTCTGATTGTTGAACACAGTTGTTATTATAAATTATATTTCTTATTATAAAGTTATGAATGGTAGTGTATAAGTTTCCCCATTTTTTTTTTAATCTTAAAAAATAATTGTATAAATATTTACATTTTTGACTTGTGTTGTACAGTATGCTCTAATTTCAGTCTTTTTTTCTATTACTGTTTAATCTCATGTTGTGTGCTGTGAGATAAGACGAAATCTCTTTCTCAAAGATTGTGTTTGCTTTGGGATAAAAACACCTTGATTTCATGCCTGTGGAGAAATACACAACTCACACAGATCCTTGTCTGGACTGGTCAACAGACTGAATCCAACATCTTCCCCGTTTGATGGAAATCTACTGCACAAACTCAAGAAGAGATCATGATCACGGACGCTCTTAGAAATAAAGCTAAAATGCCATCATGGAGATATTTTCATCCATTCTCATCATATGAGAATGCATATCAAATATTATTAAAAACGTTCCATAAACATTACTTTAAGAATGTTTTGCCATAACATTAATATTATTTTTGTGAATGTGCACTCTCTAAAAAAAAAGGGAAAATAAAAAAGTACAAAAGTTGCCACTGAGAGAGATGCACTTTTGTACCTTTTAGGTACTAATATGTGCACTTTAGGTACAAAGGTGTGCTTTTTGAAAAGGTTCTGCCCCTTTAGTACCTCTTTGTTCTGAGTGTGTCAGCTGGATTTTCATTATTATACTTATACAGAAAGAGATCTACACAGCAGTGCTTTGCATAAATCCTATAAACAACAGGTTGTTGAGGAACGAAACACATCCGTGTCGTTCCGTTGAAATCAATCACTCATAAGTTACTGCCATGAAAATGATCTCTTGCTGCTAGTTATGAATATAGATCACTGCTTCTCAACTGTTTTTGCTTCAGGACTCAGATTTGATGCTGGATATCGAGTGACGGCGATACCAAACCCGTATTTAATATCGTCTGGGTCGTATTTACTTCTGTTTAGTGCTTTGTTGATGGTTTTGGAGCATGAGGGCATGAACACCGTCTCAATTTGACTACATTTGTGTAAAACACTTTTGCAGTTTCTGACGTCAGCTGACTTTTTGAGCTCTTATCCTAATTATGCATGATTTGTGTTTTTGCTTTTTGTATTTAGCATCAGTATCCCCTGCTGTGAATTGAATAGCACGCAGATATATGAAGCTTATCATCACCTTCAGGAGGAACGGCTGAGTCTTCTGGAGCAAGGTCATCTGCCGGAGAATCTGCATATGAGATAAAAGATAAACTAGCAACCCACGTTTATCATCTTTATCATCAGGACACAAAAAAGCGACACAGGTGGTGCACTGGACCACGTGAACAAACACATGTGAGAGCCGTAAAGTCTTGCCATCGCTCAGTTTTATTGCTTTGGCACGTCACAGATGAAGTTTGTTACCAGAGAAGGGTGTGTTCAGAGTTATTACAGCAAACGTACCGCCATTCTCTGTGCCTTCCACTCCATCGTCTGAAAAACACAACCAAAGACGGTTAGAGAACGTGAGATTTCACCTACAGATGGTTCATTCAGAAAACCAGTCACACGTTTGGTTTGACTTTACTATTACAGATGCACACTGTATTTGTACTACCGTATTTTTCGGACTGTAAGTCGCACCTGAGTATAAGTCGCATCAGTCCAAAAATACATCATGATGAGGAAAAACACATATATAAGTGGCACTGGACTATAAGTCGCATTTATTTAGAACCAAGAACCAATAGAAAACATTACCATCTCCAGCCCCGAGAGGGCGCTCTATGTCTTCAGTGTAGACTACAGGAAAATGAGCAGCATAGAGCGCCCTCTCGTGGCTGGAGACGGTAATGTTTTCTCTTGGTTCATTTCTCTTGGTTCATGTCAAATTAATTTTGATAAATAAGTCGCACCTGACTATAAGTCGCAGGACCAGCCAAACTATGAAAAAAGTGTGACTTATAGTCCGGAAAATATGGTATGTGTGTTATATTTAATTGTGCATGCTCATTTCCCCTATTTTTACATTTACATTATCTTTAATACCATCTAAAGACAGTGCTATTATAGTTTACTAAAACTAAGACCATAGCTAAAAAATATGCATTTTATTCAGCATGTTTCCAAGAGACATTTTTAATACTTTTTTATGTTTAACATGTATTAAAATAACTAAATCTGAAAACTGTGTAGACATATTTAAAAACAGCAAAACAAAGAAAAAATGGCAAAAACACACAACAAAATGACAAAGATTTTAACATGAAAGCAGAAATTAAAAAAATTAAAAATTAAAAAAAATAAAAAAGTAATTCAAAATATTAACAAAACAATCATAGTATACTACAATAACACAAATAAAGTTTGAAATAATGTTGAAATAATGTCTGTTTGTCACCTGAAAGTCACCTGTTGCATTTAAAACTACTGTTTTGTTTTTTATTTCTATCAGAAATGGGACAATAAAAGAGTTTAATATGTGCTATTTATTGGTTATCAGCAATAACATGAAAGTAATGATCAGTATTAATCAGAATTATGATTTCAGTGCATCTCCATTTACTATTTTTACTGAAATTATGTTAGATTTTTCTTAAACAGATGAAAATCATCTTCGGTTTTAATGCAAATGAAGTGGTAAATGACGTGTGTTTGCTTTATTAGTCAGCTCGCTGGTCAGTGCTTCCTGCATCTAGTCTTCCCATGCTTTTTGTGTTGTAAAATGACACAGATCCATTATGTAACACCTTCCTTCGTGGCAGTCATATTTCAGCTGCTTTCGAGCTAAATCCTGCTTGTATTTGCACAAATGCTAACGATTTTTCTCCCTCAAGCTTTTAATTTCCACAGCCGGCCTTTTATTTGACTTGGTTGGCGCAGTCGGTGGCAGATTAAGAGACACAAAGGAGGTTTGCTCTCGAGCAGAGAGGAGGACAGCAACACACCTGTCCACACAAACACAGGACAAAGAGCGTTCTCTGTACAACACAATACAAAAAATCCAAAGCTGTGGCCATGCATGTGCCTCGCTGGCTTTCTCAAACAGGACAGAGGCATGCAAACTCCCTCGGGTGCATCAGAAGCATCCCTTTCGTAACTCCACCATATACAGGGTGTGGTCTTCATCTGGGACTGGATTGAATTTCTGAAACTACACCTTAGTCTTTCTCAGTTAACAGCAGTGAACTAAATGCATGCTTCCTCTCTACATCTGGATGAATTATTAGCAATTAACAGGCCTGTGACATCGAGGAATCAGAATGGGATTTTTAATACCAGACTTACAGCCTCTACCTCCCGATCCTGAACATTTGGTTACATCCTGTAAAGTGGGAAACTTTTGGATGAAGTCACTGAGACTCTGAGCAGCCAAAGCTGTTAGTGAAGAACACGATGTACAAAGAGGGAAAAGCTGGGCAAGGCTTTACAGCGTCCACAAGCCGTTTCTGAGGGTCTTGTGTTAGTGACCAACACCACAAAACCCAGAATGCTTGAGTTTCCAATCATACATGTATAATAATAGTCCTTTTGTTCAAAACATGTGATCTTAGAGCTGATATACCAAAAATAAAAAAAATATGCATGCTTCCCATTTAATTCAGAGTTCTTTGTTAATACATATAGAATTATTACAATGACAATTGTATGATTTCAATTTAAAAGTGTTTTCCACTTCGTGCATTTGTAACACTAAACAAGTGTGGAAGCAGGAAACAAAGAAACTCTGATTGTTATTTTAAACTAGTTTAAAAAACTCTTACCTTGCATCTTCACTCCAGTCACGATTAAACTTCCAAAGACGAAAATCCACAAGTAGGACATCATTGTGGCTTGGATGGATCTGAGCTCAATCTGGTTTTAAACGCAGCTTGGTTTATGGCTTTAGCTCATGTAGATTTCAGGTGTAAGTGTGAATCGTGATCGTGCGCAACTTTCCCGCAACCTTTTGTTGCACTAACTTTACTGGGTGTGCAGCTCTGAATCCACCGCCCACCCACATGTGGGATTGACTTGTGTAGGATCCAATTGCAGGTCTGTCTCTCTCGTTTCTCACTGAGTCTCGCGCACACGGAGGATGCACGAGGCATCCCTCCCCCGCCTGCCGTACATGCCTCTGAGTTGAACAAAAGCGCGCACCGTGCACATGGGTTTGCCCGCTATATAACGCAGTGCATGACGTTTCTATTATTGATCATTCTCGTTTTTCTTTAGAAATAGCATTTTAATTCATTGCAAGGTTTCTTTGACCGCCTAGAACGATATTGTCGTGAACACCCACCCACCCAGCCGCCCGAATGCGTCTCGAGACGTTTCCTAAACGGTGAACTTCTCCAGAGCGACGGAACGCATTGAGAGGATAGCTGGCTTCTCTTTAGACAGCGGTTTCGGGCTTCAGCATTGGTTTTCAGCTCGCTAGAAACCCGCCTATGCCTGAAGTGCTCGGGTTTTGAGAGCAGAGCAGCTCCATTCATCCGTTCCAGGGAAATCTGGGGAAGTTCCCTCTTTAACGTTCAGGAAACCAGTGTTCACTGTTGAACTTCGGCTGCACGCACTGCGCTCGAGCTCGGGGGCTGAATGTCATATCTGTCTTCAGGCAGTTTGGTCGCCCAGAATGCAAACTATGCTAATTCTTTGTTTGCACGGGTAACTTATCAGAAGGGCGCGGTGGGAACGAGGCTTGATCTGCCAACGTCAGTAAACAAACGGATCTTTTTTTTTTTTTTACAATAAAAGTTTACAATGCAAATAAAAACACTAGTGGGGTTTACTTTGAACCAATTGCTGGTGCATTTCACAACTAAATATAAAGACACCGCAAGTAAGACATTAAATAGACTTAACCAGAAATAACAAACAAAACATTATTTTAAACTGTACACTGTAAAATCATTCTGTAAAATTTACAGTAAAAAAATGGCAGCTGTGGTTGCCAGAATTTTACCATTAAAAAATACAGTAAAAACAATTTTGGTTTTAAGGTAGCTTTACAATTAAATACCGCAACTTCTTTAACTGATATAATGTTAATATAGCAAACTAAATCTAAAAGAGAAAATCACATATGAACCTAAGTCCATTACAGGAAGTTTTTAGATTATAACGTACTGTATAGAAGGTGCACAGTGTCATTCACACAGACACTAAACACCATCATGGTGAGACTCATTAAACTGAAATAATGCAATATTCACATTCATTAAACAACATTAGGTGTAACACACAACCCTAATTTACAAAAGTGATGAGAAAAGACTAAGAAACATGGTTATGTCATCCAAAAAACATGAAATTTGAAATGTAATGCAGGGAATTCTGGGAATGTCAGTTTACTGTTATTCACTGTAAATTATAGTATTTTTCACTTCAAAAAATGGTATACTTCCATAAAATTACATGTAATGTGCAATACAGTTTTTCTCTCTATATAGTAGGGGAATTTACTGTAAACATTTAACAGATTTTTACTTTAGCATTTTTACTGTCTTTCCCAGACAGCAACATAGTGTTGGCCCAGATCCGGCCCACATCTGGCCCATGCACGTGAGATCCATGTGGACTGGACGTGGGCCAGATCTGGGCCGAAACTGCTTGCTGTCTGAGTTACCGTTAAATTCACAGTCATTTTTTTTACAGTGAGTCTTATTTATCTCAGATGTATCTCAAACAGTCAGTACAGGTTTGTCAGGAAGCAAATTTTTACATGGCGTCAAACAAGCTATAATTGCTATCCCTGAGGAGGTGAACATAGCAACAATACACAACGTGAACAATCGGATGGAACTTAAAGAGAAAGCGCCAAAATCTGAGCTTATAGTTTAACTTTGCATTAAAATATCTAAGAAAGTAAGTTTTTGTTAACAAAAAAAAAAAAAAAATCTTAAAGATGACGTTGGCTAACTGGATTCTGCAAAAAAAATAAAAATAATAATAGTTATTAACCCTTGAAAGTATAGCTGTATCAGTGGCCACAGTTATATATCAGTGGCCACAGTTATGTCATAAATGAAACAAATGTGAGTTTTTACACTTCATAACGTTCTTTGTTCTTTTTGTTGTTGTTGTTGTTGTTTATTTGTTTTTGTTATATCATTGTGGGTCAACCTGTGGTCTCCCCCCTTCACTCGGGGCTTCAATGGACAGTTCCATCTGATGAAGTTGGAAAAGGCGAATCAACCTGTTCCACACCAGATCCAGATCCTCATCTCCAGTCCGAGCACGGTCCCGAGGATCGCTCGTGATGCGTCTCCTCCGCGAGCGACGGGATCGCATGTGAATAATCCTCCGGAGAGTCCAGCCTCAGAAGCCGAAGGTCTGTTCGGATGGTGAGGAGCGAGCATCCATGCGCCTCGCCGGACTGTTGCGGATTGAGCTGTGCTCGTGCGCCGGCTGCTGAAATAATGCAGTCTCTCATCTCACCAGTGACAAAGGCTATCCTTGTAGCTCTCTTTATTTTTGCCATTTTGCTCATCCTCTATGTGATACTGTGGTATATCTGCAGAGACGTGGACTGTGATCACGGCATTTGAATTTGGAGACCGAAGCTGCGGATCCGCGGAGAAGTCAGGGTGACCCCGGTAAGTGCGTCCCCGCATGCCCTTCACTCACACGTTATCTTCGTGAAACAACAGTGGATAGAAATCATCATATTGTGAGTTCCGATCGAGAAACCGATCGTTTTCCATTATAGCGCGCAATTGCACGCTAAGTGATAGATCTGTCACTCTGCAATGACTCCACGGCTCACCAAACCATCATCATCTTGTTCATTACGAATGAAACGACATGCACTTGAACGGTTATTCACGAAAAACAACATCGGGATAGGTCGGTTAGATGTTCATTCAGATTTGGTTCCATGCACGTTATGTTATGGTTATTAAAAATGCATATAACGTCGGAATGTATTAGTGATTAATTAAACGCTCTGCGATTAATACATTCGCGCATAAAAGTGAATAGCCCAATTCTAATTACCAAGCATTTCATCGCAGATTCCAGTGTTGAAAAGTGAATAGTTAAACAAAAGTCGGACGCAAACAAACAACATTTTCATGCATGAAGGTTTTATGAAATAAACAAACCGTTAATTAGATGCATCTCCTGTAAAGAAGATGTACTTTATTTTTAGCACGGATTCTTGGACTTCTTTGGCAATAAACATTCAGCTGAGGTACAGTGAGACTGACCACAGCTTTGCAGCAGTTTATTGCAGTCTGTGCTCTTTGAACTTGTTAAAAGCATTTCATTCTTGCAGCTCTGGGACCTGAGGGTAATGGTTTTCTGCTTCCCTGTAGAGTTCCTAAACAACACTATTATTTA
This sequence comes from Carassius carassius, assembly GCF_963082965.1. NCBI lineage: Eukaryota > Metazoa > Chordata > Actinopteri > Cypriniformes > Cyprinidae > Carassius > Carassius carassius. Next base: position 34,374,032 of record NC_081765.1, read on the forward strand.
CTACAACCCTTGCTGTCTTAATTTAATACCTTTAATCTCTCGGTTAATGATCATGGGTTGAGGCGCTCGAAGTGAACCATACATATTTCACGCTCTATATGGTTAAAATGGCCATGGGTTGCGAAGGAGAACCCAAGGGCAGATGCAAATTGCCACTGCAGTGTGTTTGAGAAGCACTGTTGAACTCATCTCAGCAGGGTTCAAGAGGAAAATGGCATTTCATACGCTTTAATTATCACTGCCACTTAGGCATTTACACCAGACCAATAGACATCAATCTGGGCCAATTTATTCATGCAGATGTCAAAGTCTTTCAAGTGAGATGATGTGCTGATTTGTGTATTAAGAACAAAACATGCAAAAGGCAGAATGGATCTCAGTTGTGATGGTATCATCGTCATTTTTCTGGAGTGGGTTGGAACAGGAACAAATAGAGAATTAAGTGTCAGACTGAAAGACAGAGGGAACATCCCCAGACGAATCATATCAAACGCTCCTGTTAGTCCAGTGCCTGCCCGTCCGTCTGTCACTCGACAGGTTTTGATGAGCATGTTTGGAAATTCACTTGATCACAGTTCCTTCAGTCAGTCCCTTACAGAAAGTTACACTTTAATGGCAATGCTTTTTAAGACTGTATATGAAAACATCTGTATTGTGCATCAATGCAGTGTTGTAAAGGAAGCATTGCTGTAGTCGTGCATCACTAAAATGTAGAAAAGCCTATTTCCGTCACAGGATAAAAAAATAATAAAAGGGTCATTTAGAAGACTTCTGACCCTTTTTTTATAATTGCAAATTTATAGGAAAATATTATGTTTATTTCTTGCGATTCTGAGAAGAAAAGGCAAATTGTGAAATATAATTACTCAATTACTCAATTACATTATTATTTATTCCACTGCAGAAAAATAAAAACAGAATAGCAAAAGGCAAATTCAGAATTCTGAGAGAGAAAAAAAGCCAGATTTACTAAATATAAACTTAAATATGCAAGTGACTTTTACCTCAATATGTTTCATCATATTTTAAATATATAACATGCACATAATGTAAACATAAATTCACAAATCATAATTTATTCTAAAAATGAAAAGCATCATAAAAGTAGTCCATGTAAGTTGTGCCCTACGTTTTAGTCCCCTGGTGTCATAAATCTGGCTTTACAGTATTTGACGGCTTATATTTCAGTTTGTCCCTCACGCAGAGCAATTGTGTTTCTTCAGAAGAATATAGTGCACAGGTATAATGGACTGTTTATGTTATTATTGTCATGTGGAACAGAACATATCAGTGCTTCACTCACTCTGTCACATGTCTGTTCCCTGTGTGACCCTGTGTTTTACTTCTCCTCCTAATTGTCATTTCATTCACCTGTGTTTATTTTATTAACTCATTAGTTCTTTTGTTTGCTCCACTACAAATACTCTCAGTTTTCCTTTAGTGGGTGTCTGTTCTCATTGATCTAATGTGGATTTATTTGCCTGTCTACTGGATAGTCTAATTAAAATACCTTTTAGTTGATCTCCTTCATCTTCGTGCATTTTTGCAGTTATGCCATATTTTGGCTCCCCAAAGAATCTTTCAGTGAACAGTTTTCTTAGTGTAAAAGAACATTTTATTAACCTTTTTCCACTATACAGGGAACCATCGATGGCAATAAAGAACCTTTATTTTTAAGAGTGCATGACACAAAGCTCAAACATTGTGCCAAAAAAAATGTTTCTGGAGGCTTTTTCTGTTAACAATGACTGACAAACCTTTCAAGACAGACCTGCTGTGATCTCTGAGGTCGTATGTGCTTTTATTGAACCCATCTGCTCACATGAATTCAACTTATTTTTAAAATAATTGCGTTTAGTAATTGAATATGCACTATTCAAGATGCTGTAATGAAAAATCCTCCGTCGCAGCAAGCAAAGCACGTCAAAGGATATCTTTAGCTCCGCCCACTCAAGATGACGTAATTGAGTAAATTATTTCTTAGATGTTTGTTAATATGTGCATATTTTGCAAGGAGTTTAAAATAAATTGTTTCTATAGATTAAAACCAACTGCTTCAAATGAATTATTTTGATTAATGTCATTGTCAATCCTTCATGGAATTTTAGTTCTTTCCCAAATTAACCATCTTTTGCTTCTTGGTCATTTTTGACAAAAAAAAAAATTTGCTTTTTTTTTTTTTAAACAGATTTGCACAAAACCTGTTAAAGTCTTGGCCACCTGTACTCTTCGCTGTCAGAAAAAAACCCATTCTAAATCAACGGGAAGTGAATTTAATCTAGTGGAAACATTTAGTACTGCATCCAAACAAAATCTAACTTTTTTTGTGATATCAACTTCAAATTTGGAACACAACTTGCATAGATTTATGGCTATGATTTTCATGCAGTTTTAGAGTAAAATATGTTTTGGAATATATGTATATTATATAAAATTGAAAACTAGAATATTTTCACATTTTATTATAGAATTTTTTTTACATTTTTAACTTCACATTTACATTTAGCAGACGCTTTTATCCAAAGCGAATTACATTGCATTCAGGCTAACAATTTTTCTCCCAACATGTGTTCCCTGGAATACGAACCCCCAACCTTGCACTTGCTAATGCAATGCTCTACCACTTGAGCTACAGAAACACAAAACTTTAGTAATAATCTGGCAAGTTAGGGTTAGGGTTAGGGTTATTCTTTAAAAAGCGACCAAACTTAAGCCTGTGCTCCAAAGCATTCAAGATCTATGATAAATTGGGAAATTTTGTTTTCAGGTCTATGTTCAAAAAGTGATTAACCATTAATAAATGCATGATAACTATTCCATAAATATAATTCAGTTGCATAAAAACATCTAAAAATAGAAAATATTAAATAAGAAACATTTTGGAACTAACATATGGCATATTAATTTCATTGCAAAAATTTTTGATCATCACGTGAGCAGCACCAAAGAGTTTTTAAATTTGTATCTATGTCTGATTTTCAATTACTTTCTTCAAATCACAGTTTGTAATGTTGTGGTTCTCCTCATAGCTGGTTGGTTTGGTTCATGGCTTATTATGCTTTAAAGAAGTTTTTTTTAATCCCTATGGGCAAAATACTTACAGAACTAATGCTGCTGAAAAAGTGGGTGGCATTAATGCACACAATTTCATTTGAATGCATGATAATTCATTTCTCTATGTGAGAGTGTTTCATCAGCGTCTGACCGACTCGGCGGTGTGTGTTTCAATTCCTGCCCTGGATTGACAGCAGGGAGGTTGTGTTTCGTGGGGTGGCAGATAAGGAACTCCTGGAAATGTAATAGAGTGGCAATCATAGAAAGTGGGCCAGGAAGGCTTCTCTCGGGAGGAATCTGAAGCGTCCATGTTTCTCCACCAAACGCTCACTTTCAGCTGTCAGTCGCATTGCTTCCACCCAAGCTGCTGTGTGACACAGGAGATATAATAAAGTCAGACATGGATGCAGGGTTATAAATAGATGATATCAACTGTTATGTAAAGTTACATCTTTAACCGCCTGTTAACGGAAACAGATATAATTCAGATTTGAATTGCTCTGTTTGGTTCCTTTCAGTTGCATTGCACATATAAGATATTTTATTAATTTTTTTAGCTAGTGTTGAGAGAGAGGAAATGTGTCTGAAACAGTTATATGAGGATGATGGAGTAACTCATATTGGGCCTGTTTCAGGGTTTCTACAGGTTTTAAAAACTCTTAGGATGCACTTCCACCAATTAAGGCTTAAAAAGGTCTCAAGTCAGAGCAGAAAGTCTTAAAGTCATAAAAGTGTAGCTTTAAATTATAATTGTTTTACTTGGTCTGAAAAAAAGGTCTTAAATGTACCTTCATAGAAACTGCAGTTTACACCTGGTATAAACTTTTAGTACTTTTAATTTCAGATAGAAATGTCACTGTGTCTTGGCTGTCCACCTTTAATAATAACTAATGTTAATCCCAAGTTTAATTGTTAATAGTTTTTAGAACATATTATATCATTACTTGAAATAATAAAATGACAAAAACACACAACAAAATTGCAAAAACATCAACTAAAATAAAAAAAAATATATATAAATCAAAATATTAATAAAAACTGTAATAGTATCTCAGTTCTTATAGTAAAAGTAAAGCATTGCATGTCACAAAAATGTCATTCTGTTTATATTCCCATCTCAATTCAGAGGTTAAACAGTCAATAAATAAATAAAATTTTTACCTTGAAACAAAATGAACATTGACTGAAATAAAATGTACAAATATATGGTATAAACGTACTTTATTTCATCTAGTTGCCATATCTCATTTTAGTTTAGTTAAACTTTAAACTACAACTGAAATAAACAAACAATACATAAGTGTGTAAAACTTAAAAAAAAAATTATAAACATGACAAAAACGAGCAGAATTGCTCAAATTCAACTGGAAAATATAAAAATAAAATCTAAATCAAAATATGAATAATAGTACTAAAATAACACTGGTTTAAACAGATCACTTCAGACCTTGCAGTTCTCTGAGACAGGTTTGATTTGTCAGTGGCATGGAGAAATTTAACCCAAAAACAAATCTCTCATCTATCACATGACAGCAAGATCAGATGAGTGTCATATTTATAACAAATCACTCTAGTGTTTCATCATAATCAGTACATGATTTTGTCCTCAGTGAATAAGTAATCTTGTCAGATATGTCAAATTCATCTCGATTCAGTCTAACATTCCCATTCATTATAAAAATGTCATTTCTCAATGTTTTTAAATGTTCAAAACATCAATTGTTTTAATGTACATTTATGTATAAGGCACTATAAAGGGTTATTTAAGGGAATAATGCATTATAATTATTCAGGATTTGCCTTGTAATTCGTTATATCTTATCGTAAATAATTATAACCGAATTTAAAATGCATAGTGTTACAATGAATTGATAAGTGGTATAATGTATTAACTGTGGTTACAGTTATTAATGTGACTGTACAATGCATCATAAAGTGTATTACAAAGTATAATTAATGCAGCTACTTTTATAATGCATTTTGCATAAAGGGTTTAAGTAATGTGTTACCAATGTTTCTTTTTGGTTTTAGAGGAACGTTACATTGTATCATTGTGAACATGTTATGAGAACGTTACATTTGAATGTACTCTCAATCTTTAAATTACCCTTGATATATATATATATATATATATATATATTTACAGAATGTTTTTTCTTGGTTATCGGAACGTTAGTGAAACTTTGTATCATTTTGAAACCGTTCTAAAAATGTTACATCTGGATGTTTTTTAAGTGTTTAAATGAAATAAGCTGAGAACATGCGATCATGACAGGAGTAAAGAGGCAAATGGTGAATCTAATCTATGAAATATGTTATTGTAAACTCTGATTGGACGAGGTGTGTGTTCAGTGTCAGTCGTGGTGTGGACGCAGTGTAACGCTGCTTTAACAGCTGCTGCTGCTAATGAACCGCGTGGCGTGGAAGTGTTTTCTGCTCTCTCTGCTAACTTCTTGTGCCTTCTGACACTGAGGATAAACACAGTCATCATGCACTTTCTGAGACGACAGCCTTCTGTCGTGGAACAGCTGGCACTGAAGATTCAGATGCGCAGGAAAAACGTCAGAGGAGTTTTACATCAGAATACAGACATTCAAAATTAACATTCACATAATGTCTGCAGAATAGTGAAATGTGCCCTTAATGTCGTCACTAATAACCGTTCACATAACTGAGAATAGTTTTTTTTTACACATTCAAAAAAAGTTAATGTTTTGAACGTTCAGAGAACATTCAGAAATAACGTTTTCATAATCATAACGTAATGGCAACATTAGCAAAACCTGCCAAAAACCTGCTAACACACTAGCTAAGATCAGCAAACCAGACACGTTCTTCAGAAGGTTTCATACTTGATCAGAAATTCTACAGAGCTGCACTGTAATACATCCCAGCTTGCAAAAATATGTTCTATCATTTTTTTTACATTCCTATTAGTTATAAGTTATATTATTATAGTTATATTATTTATGAAATATTTTTCTTAGTGAACGTTAAAGTGAGAGTTCGCCCAAAAATGTAATTCTGTGATGATTTACTCACCCTCAGGTTACTCGTAGCAATTGAATCCATAGTTTTGAAAAAATAAATAAAAATACTATAGAAGTCGATAGCTACCAGAAACTGTGTGGTTACCAGCATTCTTCAAAACAGCTTCTTTAGTGTTCAGCAGAAGAAATAATTGATTGATCATAGTCCACAGTTTATGAGTGAAAAAAAAGCATTATTTGGGGATTATTTTGGCAATATTCAGCCCGAAACTAAAGTGCGTGAGCTCAGAAAACAAAAATCCTGTCACAACATGAAAAAAACAACATTGAAATGTACCATATGGCAGAAGAGCTTTATACAAACTGATCTAGTTTTAGATGCTGCATTTCTGAATGACAGACAACATTGCTCATTTACTTTGTTTTTTTATTTCACAGTTTTGCCCAAACAGAATGGCAAGCTTTCTATAGTAACGGGCGGCGCCAAAGGACTATGAGACGGTCAGACAGCTGACGAATCTGGGAGTTTATGTCGTAATAGGTAAAGTACCATCAGTTATCATAAAAACAATCCACAGGCATTGAGCTCTGTGCCTCTGGTCTGCAGAAATGACAAAAGTCAGTTTGTATCGGGTCATTAAGCCTCCGAAAATGTTATTAGGATGTTAAAATAAGATTACAGTGCCTTTCAGACGTCTGAGTGCGGCATTTGAGTCTGGCTTTGATTTATACATGTAATGAATAATAGTACAATTCAAGAAATGTTAAACTGAGCATTTGTCATCCTGTATTTAGAAAAATAAGTGTTTTTGTGACATAACACAAATATACCAATAACAGTGTTATAATATAACTAAAACTAAAACCATTAAACAATTCTAGTAACTTGACGTAAAATTATCTTTTTAACTGAAATACACTTAAATATAAAGAATTAAAAATAAACTCATTAGAAAATAACATTAACTTAAAAGAAATAACTTATTTAACATATTGTATCATTACATTAATTGTATGTTTTATTATCATATTGTTACTATATGATTTTATTAAACTTTAAAATAATATAAACTTATTTTTATTCTAGTTGCCAAAACAGAATTTCTCATTTTAATTACTACAGTAACTAAATCTAAAACTGAAGTGAATGAAAACTGTATAGACAAACAAAACAAACTAAAAAAGTGAAACTAAAATTTAAATATTAAAACAAAGCATAAAAATAAAAACTGATTCTAATTATATTAACAAAAAAAAAAATGTAATAATAGTGGGTTTTCCACTGACCCAGTAAAGCATTACAATAGTCTAACCTTGAGGTGATGAATGCATAAATTAATGTTTCTGCATTTGATACTGAGAGCATAGGTCGTAATTTATATATATTTTTAGGATAGAAAAATGCACTTTTACAAATGCTAGAAACATGACTTTCTAAGGAAAGATTGCTATCAAATATTAGACCTATGTTTCTAACTGATGAAGAATTTACAGAGCAGCCATCAAGGCTTAGACAGTGTGTTAGGTTATTACATGCAGAGGATTTTGGTTCCATAATTAACACCTCAAATTTTTTTAAAATTTAGCAGTAGGAAATTACTAGTGATCCAGTTTTTTTATCAGCTATGCATTGTTAGTTTTGCGATATGGTATGTTTTATTGGGCCATGAAGAAATAAAGAGCTTAGTATCATCAGCATAACAGTGAAAGCTAACACCATGTTTCTTGATAATATCTCCCAAGGGTAACATGTAAAGCATGAAAAGCAACGGTACAAGTACTGAGCCTTGTGGCACGCCATACTGCACTTGTGATTGATATAATATCTCGTCATTCATTGCTACTAATTAATAAAGTTCAGATAAGTATGATTTAAACTGTGGCAATGTAATTCCACTAATGTCAACATAATTTTCCAGTCTATTCAAAAGAATGTTGTTGTCGATAACGTCAAATGTAGCGCTAAGATCCAGTAGCACTAACAGAGAGATACAACCACGATCAGATGATAAGATTAGGTAATTTGTAACTCTAATGAGAGCAGTCTCAGTATTACAATACGGATCTTAATCCTGACTCGAAATCCTCAGTCAAGTGAGCTTAAGGTCTTAAATTAATTATGAATGTAATATATGGTAGTACAATTCAAGAAAACTAAACTGAGCTTTTATCATTTACATATATCTAGAAAAATAAGTATATTTGTGACAAAAAAAACATACAAACTAGTTTCTAGTTCAAGGGTGTGCAGATATCATTGCCTTTTCATGTTTCCGAAACATATATTAATCTGTGGTTATGAATAGTTCATCAAAATGCATCTGTAATCTATCACAGATTGTATGGCTACTGATTGTTATCTGTTAAAATGTGTTTATTTATACAAAATTCAGAGGAAGAGATCTGATGATGGTGTCTCACATCTGTGCCAGCTGGAGGGATTTTTCTCTGCGGCACTTTAAGAGCTTTTAATGAAACATATGACTGTGCAAAAGTCAGGATTGAAGAATTCATAGAAATTCAACATAGTCACAAAGTCATTCTATCATTCCAAGATCTGCAACATAAAACATTTATTTTGACAAATTAATTATCTCATATGTAGATTTTGGATTTGAAGCAGTCTAATGAGCTCTTAAATTCAAAGTGCAGTGCTTATTTGTACCGTGTCTGGTTGCGCTCCCTCGGCTTCAGCACAGTTAATAGGAGCAGATAATTAGGTTACAGTTTTAATTCCCAGAAGCCAGAAATATTACCTGGCACATTACTGCCTTTGGCTGCGTTCTTAGTTACCAACTACTCTTATTGAGACTCTGATAGTGAAGTTTCTGTATTGTAGCCACAATATAGATATGCTAAAGATTATATATTTTTTTAAATTCTGTTTGAATGAGCTGCATTTGATGCCAGTCTTATTATTATTTATTTTTACATTGCATGACACGTTCAGCACGCAAAAGGTTTCAATTTGTGGTTGATAGAAACAGGGTCATTATAAAAATATTTGTTACTTGAAATAAAATACATTTTAAAATAAAATATAAAAAATATTTGTATTTAGTTCATCTTGATGTAAATTAAAACTGGAATTTAAATTAATGAAAACTTTATAGACCATTAAAAATAAGAAAGGAAAGAAAATCTAATAAAAATTACAAAAAAATAAAAATAATTACTAAATCATGAACAAAAAATTAAATAGAAACTATGATGCTAAAACAACCCTGAACTGAAGTGCGCTTTTCATAGCAGATCTATCAATAATGCATAAACAAAACTTCTTTTACACAGTGTTTACTATGAAACTTTAAAAATATAGTACAAAATAAAATAAAAATGAATATAGATATAGATATATTTGAAGTGTTATTTTAGCATCACTGAGATTCTATTATAGCTTTTATTGATACAGATTTTTGGATCAGTGTTTATTTGTAGTTGTTAGCCTGATCTGTTTTCCTTTTTTTTTACTTAAAGTTGTAATAATTATGCTTGTGTTTTTGTCACTTTTAGTATTTATTATTATTATTATTTTAAAGTTTCCTTGACACCTAGCTGAAAAAAAATAGCCATGGACATATGCATACAAATTTAACTGCTAGTCAATAAATAATATATAGAATATACATGATAACATACAGTACTGTGCTGCAGTATATGCAAGATTTCTGTCTAATAATATTCATCAGTCAAGTGTGCTGAAAATCTCAAAATGGAGAAATATTGAACAATTGATGAGTCTGTTACTGCTGCCATTTTTTGTATTTATATGCATAAAAACATGTAAATTTGATGTCATAAAAACAGCAGCTAATCAAGGATCCCCCCAAACTTTCAGCCTCACGTAATGAAGCGGAGGGTCTGGCCACTGTGAAGAAAATTTGTGATGAGGACAGTTAAGCTCAGGGTGAGTCAGGCTTTATAACACACATATAACACTCATATAATACATATATATCGCACATGCACTTCTGTTTGTGACTGGTGATCGTCTATATTGTCGGCTTTCTGTAATGACAGTATGGCTCATGTCAGGGGACGTTTGGGGTCGTTTTTAGGTCGAGCAGCTCAAGGAGACTCAGAGACGCAGAATGGATGCTAATGGAGTTGCAGTGAATTGATTGTGTTGAACTAACGAACAGAATGTCAGTAACAAGCTGAAGAAAAGGCCAAGAAATCAAGTGTGGAGTACATAGTGTGTAGTGCCGTCAGATTGCTTGCAAACCATTATTATGTCTATCCATCTCTTCACCTAAACATGATTTAACAGGCAACTAGGGCAGGGGATATGATCCAATATCGATTCACAAGCTTGAGATTCGATTTGATTCAATTTTACATTGATTCATTTGGATATAAAGGCAATGACGTACAGTACATGTCAAATCTCAGCGAATTCTTCCATAAACCCTGTCAATACTATATTAAAGTGATTTGTAAACAAGCATTTAAATTGCACATAAGGCAGTTCTATAATAAAAAAATATTATAGCAACGTTTAATGATATAATTATGCTTCTACTCCAGTTTGTTATTGAAATATAAATATTTAAACAGTGCATGTTCTAATTTTTTCCACAGCAGTTTTAATTTCTGGAAACAAATTTAGGTTATAAAAACATTGTGCAAACATTGTTTTGAAATGTTTCTAAAATCTCAAAATGTCAAAATGTTTCCTTGTCATAATTAGAACGTTATTTAAAGGTTACAAAACATTTCTTACAACATTGTTAGTTTTTAGTCAAAATGTAGCGTTATTTGAATGTTTATTTTTAATATTCTAAGAATGTTACAGTTTGTAGTTTTCCTATCAGAATTATACGATTATTATAAGGTTACTAAAACATGTTTTCTCTTACCGTAATTACCGTTAAATATTAGTAAAGTTATAAGAAGGTTCCATAAACATTACTTTAAAAATGATTTGTCCTAACATAACTTTTAAGAAAAGTTAAAGAAACATTCCCTTTTAGCTGGGTTCAAAAATTCATTAAATACTTGAAGAACAGTTGCAGTAAAAATTGAATGAATATGTAATATTTTTTTCTTGCTGACTACCCAGTTTATGTCCATTGAATGTCTTTTCTGTGGTAAATGTGTTATTGATCACAAACTGTTTTTCTTGATGTCTTTTCATGGTTGAAACACTGATTGATTCATTTCATGAGTCATGATTCATTTCAGTTCTGATGTTCATTCATGTTGATTTGCTGTAGGAATGTGAAAGCTGAGACTTTGTTTCAGGTCAAAAGTAACAAAGCATAAAGATTATTTAATGTGAGGAGCTACAGATAGTGTTTGATTTGGTTTTGTTAAAGCATCAACTGAAAGCAGCAGAGATTGATTCTTTGGATTTAAGAATCAGTTCAACCAAATGAGAAAATGATTCAAATTGACATATCAATATTTTCAGCTCAAGCCTACTGCATTCTGCAGTAAAATCTTACTAAAGTGTTTTTTCCATAATGGCCCAGTAAAAGAAGATTTGGATGTTTTGTGCATTTTGAGCAAATCAAGCAACAGAACCTCGTTCTTGTGGAGCAGCGATGTTGATGTCGTGCTGTTGGCTTGAAAAGGTATTGGTGGTGTTTTGATGTTGCCCGGCAATGCTTTTATATGGACAAGCCTTAAAAGATTCATTCTAGGCTTTAGTCAGTTATAAATCAGTCAGGAGAATGCAGGTGGCCTCGGTTTGCTGGAAAGAGACAAGCTGCAGGATGCAAAATGAGGGAAACAAAATAAATGAATAAGAATCATTGGACTTTACTTAACCCTATATATCTACTGTATAATATTTGATACACGAAGCCTCTAAATGCTCAAAGCTTTGCTGTTAAACCTGTTTCACACAGAGTCTACTACACGCTTTCTGTCTGACTGATAGTTCAGAGCTTGGAAAGTAGTTTAAAAAGCATAAATGCATGCATATATCTGTATTTATACCTATATGCATATTATATGTACTTACATTATATTTACATACTATATAGACAATAAATTCTATACATTGCATGCGTAGTAAGTGTAGTATTTTATTATTTATTTCCTATGTATATGCATATGCATAAATTTGTACATATAAATGTATTTTATTATGCATTTAAATGTATACTACTATACATAGCAGGAATTTTATGTTACCTATTAACCCTAGGTAATATGTTGTTTTATATTTTCTATTATGTAAATGTATATGCATATCAATTTCTTTCTTTATATTTTATATTATAAATTTACATACTATATAGAATATACATACTATATGCTGCAGGAATATTAAGTGTGATATGTTAATATGTATTTACATATCGACATATGTAAATTATGCATATATGCAGCTGGGGCAGCTGTGGCCTAATGGTTAGGGAGTTGCCGGTTCGAGTCTCTGTGCTGGCAGGAGTTGTAGGTTGGACGGAGTAAATGAACAGTGCTCTCTTCCTCCCTCAATACTCATGACTGAAGTTCCCTTGAGCAAGACACTGAACCCCCAGTTGCTCCCCGGGCGCTGGATCTATAGCTACCCACTGCTCCGGTTGTGTGTTCACTTCTGACTGCTGTGTGTGTGTGTGTGCACTTGGATGGGTTAAATGCAGAGCATTGGTTACCATACTTGGTAAAATATCATAACTTTTTCTTTGACTATACATAATATATAGACTATGCATAATATACATTGCAGGAATATTAAGCATACAATGTTATTACGTCTTTTCTAAATATTATGTAAATGTATGCACATATACATTTGCATGTCTATGCCTATATGCCTATGCATATTATATGCATTTAAAATGTATATGAATATGCATATAATTTGATATGAATATGCATATAAATTGACATCTGCATTTGACATTTAGAGCAATGATATATTTTTGAGATGGAAAAATACAGTTTTACAAATGCTAGAAACGTGGCTTTCTAAGGAAAGATTGCGATCAAATAGCACACCTAGGTTCCTAACTGATGAAGAAGAATTGACAGAGCAACCATCAAGTCTTAGACAGTGTTCTAGGTTATTACAAGCAGAGTTTTTAGGTCTTATAATTAACACCTCTGTTTTTTCAGAATTTAGCAGTAAGAAATTACTCGTCATCCAGTTTTTTATATCGACTATGCAATCCATTAGTTTTTCAAATTGGTGTGTTTCACCGGGCTGCGAAGAAATATAGAGCTGAGTATCATCAGCATAACAGTGAAAGCTAACACCATGTTTCCTGATGATATCTCCCAAGGGTAACATATAAAGCGTGAAGAGTAGCGGCCCTAGTACTGAGCCTTGAGGTACTCCATACTGCACTTGTGATCGATAGGATACATCTTCATTCACTGCTACGAACTGATGGCGGTCATATAAGTACGATTTAAACCATGCTAATGCACTTCCATTAATGCTAACAAAATGTTCAAGTCTATGCAAAAGAATGTTGTGGTCAATTGTGTCAAACGCAGCACTAAGATCCAATAAAACTAATAGAGATATACACCCACGATCAGATGATAAGAGCAGATCATTTGTAACTCTAAGAAGAGCAGTCTCAGTACTATGATACGGTCTAAATCCTGACTGGAAATCCTCACATATACCATTTTTCTCTAAGAAGGAATATAATTGTGAGGATTCCACCTTTTCTAGTATCTTGGACAGAAAAGGGAGATTTGAGAAAGGTCTATAAATGTACATATTTGCAAATGCATGGAAATTTGTATGCATATATCTAAATGTGTATTATATGCATTTAAAATGATATGCATTTAAATGCACGTTCTATATAGAAAATGCATACTATACACTGCAGGATTAGTAAGCGTAGCATGCTATTCTGAAGTGTTGTTTTTGAAAATTGTTAGTCATTAATGCTGCTGATGAACCCGTTCAGACAGGATATTATTCTGAAGAGCTTCGGACCCTCCAGCGATCTTCACACAACAGCTGAACAGGTCTGAGAGGCTGTGAGCGTTTCTGAGAGATGATGTCTTTGACACTAAAAGGCACAGCTTCTGTCGAGTCGCTCGTCCCGTAAGCGTGAGGTCAGGGGAGGCGGTGACACTAGAAAGGGCTCATCCATCTGGATGGGATTCCACAAAGTTTCTGCACTAAATTAGCAGCATGAGTCACTCTAGTTAAATGATTCATCCAAGCACTTTCGCAGCCCGCAGTGCTGTAAATCGCTCTAAACCTGCGCGGGGGGATTGTGCGTCTCTGCTCGCATGCATCAGCGCAGACACTGCCTTCTACAGCTGCAAGCTCTTATCTGCTCCAGATGAAGCTTTGGTGAGAAAGAACTTCAGAATAATCTCAAACCCAGCTCATGCAGACGAGAAGAGATTGAAGATTACTCAGTACAAGCAGATTAACCACAGTTCAAACACAGGACTAAAATGTATGGAGTATCAGGAAAGTTTTATTTTCCTATCCTTGTTATAGTTTTTGTTTATATCTCAAAATATTTTTTATTTGTATTTTTTTTTTTTCATTTTAAATTAAGATTTTTTTTTACTAATTTCCATGACTTTTCCAAAATAAAGTTTTAATTTTTTTTTTTTTATTGAATTTTTTTTTTTAACAGAAGTATTGTTTTAAATTAAGTATAAAATATCTATAA
>NC_081765.1:34393681-34406181 GCF_963082965.1 Carassius carassius
TTTATTCCACAATTTCACTCCGCAAATTGATAAACATAATCTTTTCCTTGTTGTTCTAAATCTATTAATCTTAAAATTTCCCCTTCCCCTTAAGTTGTACCCTCCCTCCCTCTCTGAGAACATCTTTTGTATATTCCCTGGCAATAACCTATTTCTTACTTTAAACATGAATACTGCAATTTGATATTCAATTTGATCATGGTATTTTATTAATCTAGACTGCAAAAATAATGAATTTGTGTGTTCCCGAAATCCGACATTATGAATAATTCTCATTGCTCTTTTTTGCATTATAACTAGCGGCTGTAGTGAATGTTTGTAAGTGCTTCCCCAAACCTCTACACAGTAATTTAAATAAGGTAACAATTATGAGCAGTACAAGATGCGAAGAGATTTAAGATCCAATATATGCTTAGCTCTTGCTAGAACTGCAATGCTTCTGGACAGTTTGTTTTTGATGTATTTTATGTGAGGCTTCCAGCAGATCTTTTCATCTATGATCACTCCAAGAAATTTATTTTCATGTACTCTTTCTAAGTTAACACCCTCTATCTGTATCTGTGCTTGATGATTTGACTTACAATTTCCAAATACCATAAATGTAGTTTTACTCAAATTTAGTGATAACCTATTAATGTCCAACCATTGTTTTATTTTCTTAAATTCTGAAGTGATTAATTCCAAGAGTTGCTGTAAGCTGTCCCCAGAACCAAATATGTTTGTATCATCTGCAAATAATACAAAATTCAATACTTCAGATACTTTACAAATATCATTAATGTATAATAAAAATAACTTTGGTCCCAACACTGACCCCTGTGGAACACCACAAACCATGCTCAAACATTCAGATGAATACTCTCCTATCTTCACAAATTGCTAGATAACTACTTACCCAGTTTAAAACTACCCCCCTAATCCCAATTCGTTCCAATTTACTGATTAATATTTCATGATTTATTGTATCAAATGCTTTTTTACTGCATAGTTATTTTTGTCTGTGGCATTTGTGATTTCTTCAATGAGTTCTGTTAGTGCTAATGATGTTGAGTTTTTTTTTCTAAATCCATATTGACTGTCAGAGAGTAGGTTATTTTTATCTATGAATTTTTCTAATCTGTTGTTAAATAGTTTTTCTAAAATTTTTGAAAATTGTGATAATAGAGAGACAGGCCTGTAATTTGTGAAATGGTGTATATTTCCAGTTTTGTATAGAGGGGTGACTTTTGCTATTTTCATTTTTGTTGGAAATTTGCCGGTTAAAAATGATAAATTACAGATGTTCTTTAGTGGTTTGGCAATCCCCTCTATTACTTTTTGTATAATTTTTATGTCTATTCCATCATGATCAGTGGATGGTTTGTTTTTGCATCCTTTAACAATATCTTTTATTTCTTTTTCATCAACTGCTGTCAAAAATATTGAACTGGGATTTCTTTCTACTAAATTATTATAATTCCTTTCGAATATTTGTGGAATTGGAATTTGCTCTGCTAAGTTAGGTCCCACATTTACAAAAAATGTATTGAACTCATTCACCACTTCCTCCATATTATTGATATTTTTATCATTATCAATAAAGTAATGTGGATAAGTAGCCTGTCTAGTATTATTTTTAATAATATTATTTAAGATGTTCCACATACCCTTAATATTATTTTTATTATTATCTATTAGTTTTACGTAGTATTCTTTCTTACAAGTTCTCATAATACTGGTTAACTTATTCTTATATTTCTTATATCTATGTTCAATCTCTATAGTTCTATGTTTTATAAATTCTCTATAAAGTGTATTTTTCTTTTTACAGGCATTTTGTAATCCCTTGGAAATCCATGGTTTATCATTATGTTTTTGTTTCTTACTAAATATTTTAATCGGGCAATTTTTATCATATAATAATTTAAATATTCTTAGAAATTCTTCATATGCATTATCTACATCTTTTTCATTATCCATAAACTCCCAATCTTGTGCTAGCAGATCAACTTTTAATGCCTCCATTGTTTCTTCTGTTCTGACCCTTTTGGAAAATGTTTTTTTATCCTGTCTATTTAAACTATAATTATTGTCATACACTGTAAAAATTGGTAAGTGGTCACTGATATCATTAATCAGTAATCCACTCACTGTATTATTTTGTATGATATTTGTAAATATATTGTCTATTAGTGTTGCGGAATGAGAAGTAATTCGGCTGGGTCTGGTAATTTGGGGATACAGGCCTAAACTAAACACGGTGTTAATAAAATCTTCTGTCATTTTATGATTATTTGGGTTTAACAAATCAATATTGAAGTCCCCACAGATGAACATGACTTTTTGCCTAGTTTTTATAAATGTTTCCTCCATCCAGTCCTTAAATGTATCAATATTCGAACCTGGTGACCTATATATACAACTTACACTAATATTTTTCTTTTTTTCCATACATATTTCTATTGTGACACATTCCAGCAAATTATCCACCACCATTGACATTTTTTCCACTACCTTATAATTTAAATCCTTGTCCACATACAGTATCACACCACCCCCACTCTTATTTACTCTGTTAATAGAAGACATTTCATATCCTTCAATTTCAAAATCTGATCCTTTTTCACTGTTTATCCACGTTTCAGTTATTGCAATTATGTTAAAGTGCTGTTTCAATTGTTTTAGATAGTATTTGATACTGTGAAAGTTGGCATACAGACTTCTACTATTAAAGTGGATAATAGATAACTGCTGCTCGGTCTTGATTGAACTATTAAATTGTTCATCAGTGTAATAGTGACAGTTATTGTTGATGCTAGCAAAAAAATTGTTCACCGGATCAATGTCATTTTCCATGTCCTGTTCATGGTGTTCCGTGTACTCTAAGGTGTTCAGTTCCAGGTGCTCATATTCAACCAATCTTTGTATTAAGTGACTATCTCCGTTATGTGTGTGAATTTTATTTTGTGACATAGTGGGCTTTAAAATTTCAACATATCATAGGCCTACCTGTTTATGTGTTGATATTAGCTGGTCTTGGTTGTTTTGGTGTACTGGACCGGGGATGAATAATCAGTTTATCCTGCCGTAAATAGGCAATGTCCCCCTTTTCTCTCGCCGCTCTTAAATCCGGCATGAGTTCTTTTCTTTTCCTTCTTACTGCCTCTGTGAAATCTTCGTTGATGTATATTCTGGAACCTTTCAGATTTTTGGATCTTTGTAGTATTTCCGTTCTGTCCTTGTGCCTTAGAAGTTTTACCACAATTGGCCTTGGTCGTTCTCCTCCGGGTTTCCCTGTACGGTGAGCCCTCTCTACCTCCACCTCGCGTTGCAGCTGTAATTTTTCCTTCACAACTTTTTTTATCTTCTCCTCCGTCTCTGACCAGGTCTCTCCTTGTGACTCCTGTATCCCGTCAAATACCAGGTTATTTCGCCTGGTTTGGCTCTCCAGATACTCCATTTTGTCCGAGAACGCCAGCAAGCTGTCACAAACTTTAAAAAAATCATTTTGCATCGAGGTACTGCGTTCCTTCAGATCTGTTGTCTCAGTTTTAATATCATCCACTTCTTTTTGTGTATATTGCAGGCTGGTTTTTATTTCTTGTAGTTCCCTGGTTATTGACTCTAATCTAGAGTTCGTGGAATCCATTATTAGCTTAACAAAGCCTTTGAAATTGTCGTGTTGTTGTTCCAGTAATGCGGTATACATTGCCTTTTGTTGCTGCAGCAGTTCATTTACACTGCTGATAGTCACATATTCGTCTTCTTGTTTTGCCTCTTTTTTTGGAGGCATGTTTTCCACTCAAATGACTCAGTTCAAACCAAATATAAGTGGCCTCTTGAAAGAACTTGAAAGGAAAGACTCCTGTCTTGTTGAATAACAGACGAGGACTCCCTTGAAGCAGACTGGTTTATATGGTGATTTCACAGACACCGCTCAAGCTGTGTTTGACCAAACGTAATGTAAAATGTGTAACTGACTCACAAACCAACCTCCCTCTCACTTGACAGCATTCCTTAATGTAAAATACACTGCAAGATGCTTAACATTGAAGATATGATCATGTCTGCATTATTTCATGGTTCTTAAACATCCAAAACACAAACAAAACAAATGGCATTTGGCACATTTACTAAGACCTCAAAGATGAGATCCAGCGCTTTTCTTTAATCTGTAACGAGGAGAATTAATCAGTGGATTATAGACAGCTACATTCGATTACTGTTATTATTATTAATAATAATAATAATAACAGTTTTAATGGTTTAACATATCAATTAAGAAATTAAGACTTTATTAAGTACAGTAAACACCTACAGTACTTACAGTTTTTTTTTGTATTTTGTCTTTTCTTTTAATCTTTATAGTTTTTTCTCTTTTTTAGTTTTTTAATTCATCAAGTTAAACTAAATTAAAATGAGAAATGATGCCTTGGCAACTAGCTGAGATAAGTGTTATGTGTTTATTTTTATTTTTTTTCTAGTATCAAAATGCTGAATAGTGAATTATTACAATAGAAATGTTTATTATTTTGTTTAGAAAATAATAATAATACATTGATGGTTTAACATTTGAAAATGAAATTAAGACAAAATAAACACAATAAAATAATATATTAAATTGTTTTAGTTTTTATTATATTCTAAACTAGTTTTTTTATTGTTGTTTATAACTTCTATCTTCGTTTTAATTTTAGTTAGTTTTAGTGATTTTATATTAGTTTGTTCAGTATGTTTTTATTAATTTGTTTTATTTCATTGCTACTTATTTTAGAACATCAAGAAAAACTAAATGAAAATGAGAGATGTTGTCTCGGCAGCTAGCTGAAATAAAACAAGTTTTAGAGTTTTATTTCAAGCAGCAGGAGTTTTTTTATGTTTTTTTTTTTGTGCTCAACAACAGTGGTGTGTCCCATCACTGTTCATTTACATGTGAGCAGCTTGTTTTCAGTACAGTAAAATCAATAAATCTGATCTCTTTAATATGTATTTGTGAACAAAACAAAACAAAGTAAAATAAAGCAAAATAAAAATATTAACACAGCAATAAATATAAGTATTGTGATTTTAAAGATTTAAGTAAAAATAAAAATATTATTATTATATTCTTTTACAGTAAGTCAAAAGTCAAAGTCACCATTATTTATATAGCGCTTTAAACAAAATACATTGCGTCAAAGCAACTGAACAACATTCATTAGGAAAACAGTGTCAATAATGCAAAAAATGAGAGTTAAAGGCAGTTCATCATTGAATTCAGTGATGTCATCTCTGTTCAGTTAAATAGTGTCTGTGCATTTATTTGCAATCAAGTCAACGATATCGCTGTAGATGAAGTGTCCCCAACTAAGCAAGCCAGAGGCGACAGCGGCAAGGAACCGAAACTCCATCGGTGACAGAATGGAGAAAAAAACCTTGGGAGAAACCAGGCTCAGTTGGGGGGCCAGTTCTCCTCTGACCAGACGAAACCAGTAGTTCAATTCCAGACTGCAGCAAAGTCAGATTGTGCAGAAGAATCATCTGTTTCCTGTGGTCTTGTCCTGGTGCTCCTCTGAGACAAGGTCTTTACACGGGATCTGTATCTGGGGCTCTAGTTGTCCTGGTCTCCGCTGTCTTTCAGGGATGTAGAAGTCCTTTCTAGGTGCTGATCCACCATCTGGTCTGGATACGTACTGGATCCGGGTGACTGCAGTGACCCTCTGATCTGGACACAGACTGGATCTGGTGGCTACGGTGACCTCGGAATAAGAGAGAAACAGACAAATATTAGCGTAGAGACCATTCTTCTAATGATGTAGCAAGTACATAGGGTGTTATGGGAAGTGTTTCCGGTTCCGGTTTACCTAATTAATGCAGCCTAAAAATCCTTTAACGGATTTGGATAATAAAAGCATATTAGTATGTTATGTGTATGCCAGGTTAAAGAGATGGGTCTTTAATCTAGATTTAAACTCCAAGAGTGTGTCTGCCTCCCAAACAATGTTAGGTAGGTTATTCCAGAGTTTAGGCGCCAAATAGGAAAAGGATCTGCCGCCTGCAGTTGATTTTGATATTCTAGGTATTATCAAATTGCCTGAGTTTTGAGAACGTAGTGGACGTAGAGGATTATAATGTAAAAGGAGCTCATTCAAATACTGAGGTGCTAAACCATTCAGGGCTTTATAAGTAATAAGCAATATTTTAAAATCTATGCGATGCTTGATAGGGAGCCAGTGCAGTGTTGACAGGACCGGGCTAATATGGTCATACTTCCTGGTTCTAGTAAGAACTCTTGCTGCTGCATTTTGGACTAGCTGTAGTTTGTTTACTAAGCGTGCAGAACAACCACCCAATAAAGCATTACAATAATCTAACCTTGAGGTCATAAATGCATGGATTAACATTTCTGCATTTGACATTGATAGCATAGGCCATAATTTAGATATATTTTTGAGATGGATAAATGCAGTTTTACAAATGCTAGAAACGTGGCTTTCTAAGGAAAGATTGCGATCAAATAGCACACCTAGGTTCCTAACTGATGAAGAAGAATTGACAGAGCAACCATCAAGTCTTAGACAGTGTTCTAGGTTATTACATGCAGAGTTTTTAGGTCCTATAATTAACACCTCTGTTTTTTCAGAATTTAGCTGTAAGAAATTACTCGTCATCCAGTTTTTTATATCGACTATGCAATCCATTAGTTTTTCAAATTGGTGTGTTTCACCGGGCTGCAAAGAAATATAGAGCTGAGTATCATCAGCATTACAGTGAAAGCTAACACCATGTTTCCTGATGATATCTCCCAAGGGTAACATATAAAGCGTGAAGAGTAGCGGCCCTAGTACTGAGCCTTGAGGTACTCCATACTGCACTTGTGATCGATAGGATACATCTTCATTCACTGCTACGAACTGATGGCGGTCATATAAGTAAGATTTAAACCATGCTAATGCACTTCCACTGATGCCAACAAAGTGTTCAAGTCTATGCAAAAGAATGTGTCAAACGCAGCACTAAGATCCAATAAAACTAATAGAGAGATACACCCACGATCAGATGATAAGAGCAGATCATTTGTAACTCTAAGAAGAGCAGTCTCAGTACTATGATACGGTCTAAATCCTGACTGGAAATCCTCACATATACCATTTTTCTCTAAGAAGGAATATAATTGTGAGGATACCACCTTTTCTAGTATCTTGGACAGAAAAGGGAGATTCGAGATTGGTCTATAATTAACTAGTTCTTTGGGGTCAAGTTGTGGTTTTTTGATGAGAGGCTTAATAACAGCCAGTTTGAAGGTTTTGGGGACATATCCTAATGACAATGAGGAATTAATAATAGTCAGAAGAGGATCTATGACTTCTGGAAGCACCACTTTCAGGAGCTTAGATGGTATAGGGTCTAACATACATGTTGTTGGTTTAGATGATTTAACAAGTTTATACAATTCTTCCTCTCCTATAGTAGAGAATGAGTGGAACTGTTCCTCAGGGGGTCTATAGTGCACTGTCTGATGTGATACTGTAGCTGACGGCTGAATGGTTGCAATTTTATCTCTAATAGTATCGATTTTAGAAGTAAAGTAGTTCATAAAGTCATTACTGCTGTGATGTTGGGAAATGTCAACACTTGTTGAGGCTTTATTTTTCGTTAATTTAGCCACTGTATTGAATAAATACCTGGGGTTATGTTTGTTTTCTTCTAAAAGAGAAGAAAAGTAATCGGATCTAGCAGTTTTTAATGCTTTTCTGTAGGATATGTTACTTTCCCGCCAAGCAATACGAAATACCTCTAGTTTTGTTTTCCTCCAGCTGCGCTCCATTTTTCGGGCTGCTCTCTTTAGGGTGCGAGTATGCTCATTATACCATGGTGTCAAACTGTTTTCCTTAACCTTCCTTAAGCGTAAAGGAGCAACTTTATTTAAAGTGCTAGAAAAGAGAGAGTCCATAGTTTCTGTTACATCATCAAGTTGTTCTGAGGTTTTGGATATGCTAAGGAACTTGGTTACATCAGGAAGATAACTTAAAAAGCAGTCTTTTGTGTTAGAAGTGATGGTTCTTCCATACTTGTAACAAGAAGTAGAATTTACAATTTTGGCTATATGAAGTTTGCACAGAGCTAAATAATGATCTGAGATATCATCACTTGGCTGAATAATTTCAACACCATCAACATCAATTCCATGTGACAGTATTAAATCTAGAGTATGATTTCAACAATGAGTAGGTCCTGAAACATGTTGTCTAACACCAATAGAGTTCAGAATGTCTATAAATGCTGATCCCAATGCATCTTTTTCATTATCAACATGGATATTAAAATCACCAACTATTAGACCTTTTTCTGCAGCCAGAACTAACTCCGATGTAAAATCACCAAACTCTTTAATAAAGTCTGTATGGTGCCCTGGTGGCCTGTATACAGTAGCCAGTACAAACATAACAGGGGATTTATCATTAACATTTGTTTCTCTGGATAATGTTATATGGAGCACCATTACTTCAAACGAGTTATACTTGTAGCCTGCCCTCTGAGAAATCCTGAAAAAGTTGTTATAAATTGAAGCAACACCTCCCCCTTTGACTTTTAGACGCGGCTCATGTTTATAACAGTGATCTTGGGGGGTGGACTCATTTAAAATAATGTAATCATCAGGTTTTAGCCAGGTTTCTGTCAAACAGAGTATATTATGATCAGTGATCATATTTACAAAAAGTGTTTTCATAGAAAGGGATCTGATATTCAATAAGCCAAGCTTTATCATTTGTTTATCCATATTGCTTCTGTTTTTTATTTGTTGAACCTCAATTAAATTTTTAATCTTAACTTGGTTTGGACGTTTTTTGTTTTTTCTAGTTCGGGAAACAGACACAGTCTCTATAGTGAAATAAAATTATAAAATATTATAGTAGTATTTTTTATATTTCATTTAATTATTATCATTATGTTTTATTTACTAATATAAAACTACTATTACTATTGTTATTAAAATAAAAAAGTATAATATTATTATAAGTATTATTATTATTATTATTATTATTATTATTATTATTATTATTATTATTATTATTATTTTATAGCCATATTGATCAAATTAATCATACAATTTATATGCAAATTGTGCAGATCTCTAAACAACTTAAATTAAGATTTTGAGATTTTTTTAAATATAAATTTTATATGTATTATTATTATTATTATTATTATTATTATTATTATATAGCCATGTTGATCTTAAATTTAGCCAAATTGTCCAGTACTAGTCTTTGTCTTTGAAAAGTCAAAATGCATAAATGTAATGTAAAGAACTGCATAAACCCAATAATGCGTAAAATGTATAACATGACTCATGAATATTTACTCCATGTTTCATCCGTCTAATTAAACAAGCATCTATCAATGAATTTGTGCTCAAAAACAGAAGCTATGGGAAGAGTCTGCTGCTTTACTGTTCTTTGCTGTTCTTATTGTTTGGCCCTCTGTCAGACCAGACCCGAGAGGCGTTTCTGGGTCACGGTGCAGTAGTTTGCTGTTATTTTGGTCATTGTCACCTCAGGCAGTCAGAATGACGTCAGTTGATCATTACTAGACCCATTTCTGATTAAAACACTATTTATATCAGTTTAATCCCGATTATATGTGCTCAGAGTGTCTGAACAGTGCTGCGGCTGATTGTGAGGAAAGGTGATGACCGTCTGAATGAGTGTGTGTTTGTGATCCTGAACACCTTTCTGATCTTCAGATGCACTATATGTTATTCAGAGTGATTAATGATGATAAATGTGTTTAATGAGAATCAGCTGTAATGGGGTCGATGTGATAATAATATGTGCTGAACTCCATCAGCCTCTCATATGCTCTCATTATAATCGGCACAGCTGGTATCACAGTAATAATAATAATAATAATAATTTATAATTAAGAAAAAAAATATAAATTTTAAATATTTATTTGTTTTATATAAAAATATATTAAAAAGAACAACAACAATAACTTTAATAATAACTTTAATAATAATGTTATTTAAAAATATCTAATAACAGTAATAATAAAAACAATAATGTTTTATAAGTATTTTTTATTAATAATAATAATAATAATGACAGTAGCAAATAAAATGTTATTATTGTTATTGATAATAATAATGTTTTATAAATATTTAATAATAATAATAATAATAATATAAGTTTGTAATAACAATAACAGTAATGATAACAATAACAATGTTCTGTATAATTTTTTATATAAATTGTTTTATATAAATATTCAATAATAATAATAATATCAATGTTTCACATAAATATTAATTAATAATAACACATATTATAATGTCAATATTAAATATACTAATAATATTATAATTATAAAATAATAATACAAATTTAGATGACTGAAGAGGTTGGACTAGTACTGTAGATGTTGGACTAGTACTGTAGATGTAAGACTAGTAGGTGTATTGCTAGTACTGTAGATGTAGGATTAGTACTGTAGGTGTTGGACTAGTAGTTGTAGGACTATTACTGTAGGTGTTGGACTAGTAGGTGTTGGACTAGTACTGCAGGTGTTGGACTAGTAGGTGTAGGACCAGTAGGTGTAGTGCTAGTACTGTAGATGTAGGACTAGTACTGTAGGTGTTGGACTAGTAGGTGAAGGACTAGTACTGTAGGTGTTGGACTAGAAGGTATTGGACTAGTACTGGAGGTGTTGGACTAGTAGGTGTAGGACCAGTAGGTGTAGTGCTAGTACTGTAGATGTAGGACTAGTACTGTAGATGTTGGACTAGTAGGTGCAGGACTAGTACTGCAGGTGTTGGACTAGTAGGTGTAGGACCAGTAGGTGTAGTGCTAGTACTGTAGATGTAGGACTAGTACTGTAGGTGTTGGACTAGTACTGTAGACATTGGACTAGTACTGTAGACGTTGGACTAAAACTATAGATGTTGACCTAGTACTACAGATGCTGCACTAGTTCTGTAGATGTTGAACTAGTCCTGTATATGTTGGACTACTACTGTAGGTGTAGGACTAGTAGGTGTAGGACTAGTACTGTAGGTGTAGTACTAGTAGGTGTAGGACTAGTACTGTAGGTGTAGTACTAGTACTGTAGGTGTTTGACTAGTACTGTAGGTGTTTGACTAGTAAGTGTAGGACTAGTATGGTAAAAGTTGGACTAGTAGGTGTTGGACTAGCACTGTAGGTGTTGGACTAGTAGGTGTTGGACTAGTACTGTAGACATTGTACTAAAACTATAGATGTTGACCTAGTACTACAGATGCTGCACTAGTACTGTAAGAGTTGGACTAGTACTGTAGGTGTTGGACTAGTATGTGTTGGACTAGAACTGTAGATGTTGGACTTGTAGGTGTTGGACCAGTACTGTGGTTTTGGACTGGTAGGTGTTGGACTAATACTGTAAGTCTAGGACTAGTACTTAAGGTGTTGGACTAGTACTGTAGGTGTTGGAATAATAATGTAAATGTTGGACTAGTACTGTAGGTGTTTGACTAGTAGGTGTAGGACTAGTACTGTAGATGTTGAACTAGTACTGTAGGTGTTGGACTAGTAGGTGTAGGACTAGTACTGTAGGGGTTGGACTAGTAGATGTAGGACTAATACTGTAAGTGTAAGACTAGTACTGTATGTGTTGGACTAGTAGGTGTAGGACTAGTACTCTGGGTGTTGGACTAGTAGGTGTAGGACAAGTACTGTAGGGGTTGGACTAGTACTGTAGGTGTTGGACTAGTTGGTGTAGGCCAAGTACTGTAGGGGTTGGACTAGTAGGCATAGGACTAGTACTGTAGGTGTTGGACTAGTAGGTGTAGGACTAGTACTCCAGGTGTTGGACTAGTAGGTGTAGGACAAGTACTGTAGGGGTTGGACTAGTACTGTAGGTGTTGGACTAGTTGGTGTAGGACTAGTAGGTGTAGGCCAAGTACTGTAGGGGTTGGACTAGTAGGCATAGGACTAGAATTGTAGGTGTTGAGCTAGTACTGTAGATGTTGAACTAGTACTGTAGATGTTGGACTAGGACTGTAGGTGTTGGACTAGGACTGTAGGTGTTGGACTAGGACTGTAGGTGTTGGACTAGGACTGTAGGTGTTGGACTAGTACTGTAGGTGTTGGACTAGTATTGTAGATGCTGGACTAGTACTGTAGGTGTTGGACTAGTATTGTAGATGCTGGACTAGTTATGTAGATGTTGAACTAGGACTATAGGTGTTGCACTATTACTGTAGGTGTTGGACTAGTTCTGTAGTTGTTGGAGTAGTAGGTGTAGGACTAGTACTGTAGATGTTGAACTAGTACTGTAGGTGTTGGACTAGTACTTTAGTTCTGTAAATATTCAATTATTACTGTAGATCAGGGTTATTCAAATCTTCCCCTGAAGGGCCAATGAGGTGCAGAGTTTGGCTCCAACCCTGATCAAAGTCACCTGCCTGTGATTTTCTAATGATCCCAAAAACATTGAGTAGAATGCGAAGGTGTGTTTGTTCAGTGTGGAGCCAAACTCTGCACCCCATTGGCCCTCCAGGGCAA
>NC_081765.1:34406381-34441381 GCF_963082965.1 Carassius carassius
CTCAGAGGACCCCAGATGATCCTAACCTTGAATCAACAAACAGAACTAACAATTATTGCTACATGTGTGACTGCATCCTATAATTACTATTAATTAATAATATTGATAGTTCATCATCTAGCTGACTACGTCTTGTATTATTATTATTATTTTTATTTTTCTAAAATCCTGTCAAACGTGCACAAACTACTAGCTACTACTAAATATTGTAGAAACATAATTTTCTGTAAAGTTGCTTTGTAATGATTTGTATTGTTAAAAGCGCTATACAAATAAACTTGAATTGAATTGAATTGAATTGCAACATGTCTAGTCTATAGTAATTGTTCAACATCTACCGGACTAGTCCAACATCTACAGAACTAGTTCACCATCTACAGTACTAGTCCAACACCCACAGCAGGGTTATTCAAATCTTGCCCTGGAGGGCCAATGGGGTGCAGAGTTTGGCTCCACACTGAACAAACACACCTTCGCATTCTACTCAATGTTTTTGGGATCATTAGAAAATCACAGGCAGGTGACTTTGATCAGGGTTGGAGCCAAACTCTGCACCTCATTGGCCCTTCAGGGGAAGATTTGAATAACCCTGATCTACAGTAATAATTGAATATTTACAGAACTAAAGTACTAGTCCAACACCTACAGTACTAGTTCAACATCTACAGTACTAGTCCTACACCTACTACTCCAACAACTACAGAACTAGTCCAACACCTACAGTAATAGTGCAACACCTATAGTCCTAGTTCAACATCTACATAACTAGTCCAGCATCTACAATACTAGTCCAACACCTACAGTACTAGTCCAACACCTACAGTCCTAGTCCAACACCTACAGTCCTAGTCCAACACCTACAGTCCTAGTCCAACACCTACAGTCCTAGTCCAACATCTACAGTACTAGTTCAACATCTACAGTACTAGCTCAACACCTACAATTCTAGTCCTATGCCTACTAGTCCAACCCCTACAGTACTTGGCCTACACCTACTAGTCCTACACCAACTAGTCCAACACCTACAGTACTAGTCCAACCCCTACAGTACTTGTCCTACACCTACTAGTCCAACACCCGGAGTACTAGTCCTACACATAGTAGTCCAACACCTGGAGTACTAGTCCTACACCTACTAGTCCAACACCTACAGTACTAGTCCTATGCCTACTAGTCCAACCCCTACAGTACTTGGCCTACACCAACTAGTCCAACACCTACAGTACTAGTCCAACCCCTACAGTACTTGTCCTACACCTACTAGTCCAACACCCAGAGTACTAGTCCTACACCTACTAGTCCAACACATACAGTACTAGTCTTACACTTACAGTATTAGTCCTACATCTACTAGTCCAACCCCTACAGTACTAGTCCTACACCTACTAGTCCAACACCTACAGTACTAGTCCAACACCTACAGTACTAGTTCAACATCTACAGTACTAGTCCTACACCTACTAGTCAAACACCTACAGTACTAGTCCAACATTTACATTATTATTCCAACACCTACAGTACTAGTCCAACACCTTAAGTACTAGTCCTAGACTTACAGTATTAGTCCAACACCTACCAGTCCAAAACCACAGTACTGGTCCAACACCTACAAGTCCAACATCTACAGTTCTAGTCCAACACATACTAGTCCAACACCTACAGTACTAGTCCAACTCTTACAGTACTAGTGCAGCATCTGTAGTACTAGGTCAACATCTATAGTTTTAGTACAATGTCTACAGTACTAGTCCAACACCTACTAGTCCAACACCTACAGTGCTAGTCCAACACCTACTAGTCCAACTTTTACCATACTAGTCCTACACTTACTAGTCAAACACCTACAGTACTAGTCAAACACCTACAGTACTAGTACTACACCTACAGTACTAGTCCTACACCTACTAGTACTACACCTACAGTACTAGTCCTACACCTACTAGTCCTACACCTACAGTAGTAGTCCAACATATACAGGACTAGTTCAACATCTACAGAACTAGTGCAGCATCTGTAGTACTAGGTCAACATCTATAGTTTTAGTCCAACGTCTACAGTACTAGTCCAATGTCTACAGTACTAGTCCAACACCTACAGTACTAGTCCTACATCTACAGTACTAGCACTACACCTACTGGTCCTACACCTACTAGTCCAACACCTGCAGTACTAGTCCTGCACCTACTAGTCCAACATCTACAGTACTAGTCCTACATCTACAGTACTAGCACTACACCTACTGGTCCTACACCTACTAGTCCAACACCTCCAGTACTAGTCCAATACCTTCTAGTCCAACACCTACAGTACTAGTCCTTCACCTACTAGTCCAACACCTACAGTACTAGTCCTACATCTACAGTACTAGCACTACACCTACTGGTCCTACACCTACTAGTCCAACACCTGCAGTACTAGTCCAACACCTACTAGTCCAACACCTACAGTAATAGTCCTACAACTACTAGTCCAACACCTACAGTACTAATCCTACATCTACAGTACTAGCAATACACCTACTAGTCTTACATCTACAGTACTAGTCCAACATCTACAGTACTAGTCCAACCTCTTCAGTCATCTAAATTTGTATTATTATTTTATAATTATAATATTATTAGTATATTTAATATTGACATTATAATATGTGTTATTATTAATTAATATTTATGTGAAACATTGATATTATTATTATTATTGAATATTTATATAAAACAATTTATATAAAAAATTATACAGAACATTGTTATTGTTATCATTACTGTTATTGTTATTACAAACTTATATTATTATTATTATTATTATTAAATATTTATAAAACATTATTATTATCAATAACAATAATAACATTTTATTTGCTACTGTCATTATTATTATTATTATTAATAAAAAATACTTATAAAACATTATTGTTTTTATTATTACTGTTATTAGATATTTTTAAATAACATTATTATTAAAGTTATTATTAAAGTTATTGTTGTTGTTCTTTTTAATATATTTTTATATAAAACAAATAAATATTTAAAATTTATATTTTTTTTCTTAATTATAAATTATTATTATTATTATTATTACTGTGATACCAGCTGTGCCGATTATAATGAGAGCATATGAGAGGCTGATGGAGTTCAGCACATATTATTATCACATCGACCCCATTACAGCTGATTCTCATTAAACACATTTATCATCATTAATCACTCTGAATAACATATAGTGCATCTGAAGATCAGAAAGGTGTTCAGGATCACAAACACACACTCATTCAGACGGTCATCACCTTTCCTCACAATCAGCCGCAGCACTGTTCAGACACTCTGAGCGCATATAATCGGGATTAAACTGATATAAATAGTGTTTTAATCAGAAATGGGTCTAGTAATGATCAACTGACGTCATTCTGACTGCCTGAGGTGACAATGACCAAAATAACAGCAAACTACTGCACCGTGACCCAGAAACGCCTCTCGGGTCTGGTCTGACAGAGGGCCAAACAATAAGAACAGCAAAGAACAGTAAAGCAGCAGACTCTTCCCATAGCTTCTGTTTTTGAGCACAAATTCATTGATAGATGCTTGTTTAATTAGACGGATGAAACATGGAGTAAATATTCATGAGTCATGTTATACATTTTACGCATTATTGGGTTTATGCAGTTCTTTACATTACATTTATGCATTTTGACTTTTCAAAGACAAAGACTAGTACTGGACAATTTGGCTAAATTTAAGATCAACATGGCTATATAATAATAATAATAATAATAATAATAATAATAATACATATAAAATTTATATTTAAAAAAATCTCAAAATCTTAATTTAAGTTGTTTAGAGATCTGCACAATTTGCATATAAATTGTATGATTAATTTGATCAATATGGCTATAAAATAATAATAATAATAATAATAATAATAATAATAATAATAATAATAATATTATACTTTTTTATTTTAATAACAATAGTAATAGTAGTTTTATATTAGTAAATAAAACATAATGATAATAATTAAATGAAATATAAAAAATACTACTATAATATTTTATAATTTTATTTCACTATAGAGACTGTGTCTGTTTCCCGAACTAGAAAAAACAAAAAACGTCCAAACCAAGTTAAGATTAAAAATTTAATTGAGGTTCAACAAATAAAAAACAGAAGCAATATGGATAAACAAATGATAAAGCTTGGCTTATTGAATATCAGATCCCTTTCTATGAAAACACTTTTTGTAAATATGATCACTGATCATAATATACTCTGTTTGACAGAAACCTGGCTAAAACCTGATGATTACATTATTTTAAATGAGTCCACCCCCCAAGATCACTGTTATAAACATGAGCCGCGTCTAAAAGTCAAAGGGGGAGGTGTTGCTTCAATTTATAACAACTTTTTCAGGATTTCTCAGAGGGCAGGCTACAAGTATAACTCGTTTGAAGTAATGGTGCTCCATATAACATTATCCAGAGAAACAAATGTTAATGATAAATCCCCTGTTATGTTTGTACTGGCTACTGTATACAGGCCACCAGGGCACCATACAGACTTTATTAAAGAGTTTGGTGATTTTACATCGGAGTTAGTTCTGGCTGCAGAAAAAGGTCTAATAGTTGGTGATTTTAATATCCATGTTGATAATGAAAAAGATGCATTGGGATCAGCATTTATAGACATTCTGAACTCTATTGGTGTTAGACAACATGTTTCAGGACCTACTCATTGTTGAAATCATACTCTAGATTTAATACTGTCACATGGAATTGATGTTGATGGTGTTGAAATTATTCAGCCAAGTGATGATATCTCAGATCATTATTTAGCTCTGTGCAAACTTCATATAGCCAAAATTGTAAATTCTACTTCTT
Source organism: Carassius carassius (assembly GCF_963082965.1). Classification (NCBI taxonomy): domain Eukaryota; kingdom Metazoa; phylum Chordata; class Actinopteri; order Cypriniformes; family Cyprinidae; genus Carassius; species Carassius carassius. Next base: position 34,411,255 of record NC_081765.1, read on the forward strand.
GTTACAAGTATGGAAGAACCATCACTTCTAACACAAAAGACTGCTTTTTAAGTTATCTTCCTGATGTAACCAAGTTCCTTAGCATATCCAAAACCTCAGAACAACTTGATGATGTAACAGAAACTATGGACTCTCTCTTTTCTAGCACTTTAAATAAAGTTGCTCCTTTACGCTTAAGGAAGGTTAAGGAAAACAGTTTGACACCATGGTATAATGAGCATACTCGCACCCTAAAGAGAGCAGCCCGAAAAATGGAGCGCAGCTGGAGGAAAACAAAACTAGAGGTATTTCGTATTGCTTGGCGGGAAAGTAACATATCCTACAGAAAAGCATTAAAAACTGCTAGATCCGATTACTTTTCTTCTCTTTTAGAAGAAAACAAACATAACCCCAGGTATTTATTCAATACAGTGGCTAAATTAACGAAAAATAAAGCCTCAACAAGTGTTGACATTTCCCAACATCACAGCAGTAATGACTTTATGAACTACTTTACTTCTAAAATCGATACTATTAGAGATAAAATTGCAACCATTCAGCCGTCAGCTACAGTATCACATCAGACAGTGCACTATAGACCCCCTGAGGAACAGTTCCACTCATTCTCTACTATAGGAGAGGAAGAATTGTATAAACTTGTTAAATCATCTAAACCAACAACATGTATGTTAGACCCTATACCATCTAAGCTCCTGAAAGTGGTGCTTCCAGAAGTCATAGATCCTCTTCTGACTATTATTAATTCCTCATTGTCATTAGGATATGTCCCCAAAACCTTCAAACTGGCTGTTATTAAGCCTCTCATCAAAAAACCACAACTTGACCCCAAAGAACTAGTTAATTATAGACCAATCTCGAATCTCCCTTTTCTGTCCAAGATACTAGAAAAGGTGGTATCCTCACAATTATATTCCTTCTTAGAGAAAAATGGTATATGTGAGGATTTCCAGTCAGGATTTAGACCGTATCATAGTACTGAGACTGCTCTTCTTAGAGTTACAAATGATCTGCTCTTATCATCTGATCGTGGGTGTATCTCTCTATTAGTTTTATTGGATCTTAGTGCTGCGTTTGACACAATTGACCACAACATTCTTTTGCATAGACTTGAACACTTTGTTGGCATCAGTGGAAGTGCATTAGCATGGTTTAAATCTTACTTATATGACCGCCATCAGTTCGTAGCAGTGAATGAAGATGTATCCTATCGATCACAAGTGCAGTATGGAGTACCTCAAGGCTCAGTACTAGGGCCGCTACTCTTCACGCTTTATATGTTACCCTTGGGAGATATCATCAGGAAACATGGTGTTAGCTTTCACTGTAATGCTGATGATACTCAGCTCTATATTTCTTTGCAGCCCGGTGAAACACACCAATTTGAAAAACTAATGGATTGCATAGTCGATATAAAAAACTGGATGACGAGTAATTTCTTACAGCTAAATTCTGAAAAAACAGAGGTGTTAATTATAGGACCTAAAAACTCTGCATGTAATAACCTAGAACACTGTCTAAGACTTGATGGTTGCTCTGTCAATTCTTCTTCATCAGTTAGGAACCTAGGTGTGCTATTTGATCGCAATCTTTCCTTAGAAAGCCACGTTTCTAGCATTTGTAAAACTGCATTTTTCCATCTCAAAAATATATCTAAATTATGGCCTATGCTATCAATGTCAAATGCAGAAATGTTAATCCATGCATTTATGACCTCAAGGTTAGATTATTGTAATGCTTTATTGGGTGGTTGTTCTGCACGCTTAGTAAACAAACTACAGCTAGTCCAAAATGCAGCAGCAAGAGTTCTTACTAGAACCAGGAAGTATGACCATATTAGCCCGGTCCTGTCAACACTGCACTGGCTCCCTATCAAGCATCGCATAGATTTTAAAATATTGCTTATTACTTATAAAGCCCTGAATGGTTTAGCACCTCAGTATTTGAATGAGCTCCTTTTACATTATAATCCTCTACGTCCACTACGTTCTCAAAACTCAGGCAATTTGATAATACCTAGAATATCAAAATCAACTGCAGGCGGCAGATCCTTTTCCTATTTGGCGCCTAAACTCTGGAATAACCTACCTAACATTGTTTGGGAGGCAGACACACTCTTGGAGTTTAAATCTAGATTAAAGACCCATCTCTTTAACCTGGCATACACATAACATACTAATATGCTTTTATTATCCAAATCCGTTAAAGGATTTTTAGGCTGCATTAATTAGGTAAACCGGAACCGGAAACACTTCCCATAACACCCTATGTACTTGCTACATCATTAGAAGAATGGTCTCTACGCTAATATTTGTCTGTTTCTCTCTTATTCCGAGGTCACCGTGGCCACCAGATCCAGTCTGTGTCCAGATCAGAGGGTCACAGCAGTCACCCGGATCCAGTACGTATCCAGACCAGATGGTGGATCAGCACCTAGAAAGGACCTCTACATCCCTGAAAGACAGCGGAGACCAGGACAACTAGAGCCCCAGATACAGATCCCCTGTAAAGACCTTGTCTCAGAGGAGCACCAGGACAAGACCACAGGAAACAGATGATTCTTCTGCACAATCTGACTTTGCTGCAGCCTGGAATTGAACTACTGGTTTCGTCTGGTCAGAGGAGAACTGCCCCCCCCCCCAACTGAGCCTGGTTTCTCCCAAGGTTTTTTTCTCCATTCTGTCACCGATGGAGTTTCGGTTCCTTGCCGCTGTCGCCTCTGGCTTGCTTAGTTGGGGACACTTCATCTACAGCGATATCGTTGACTTGATTGCAAATAAATGCACAGACACTATTTAACTGAACAGAGATGACATCACTGAATTCAATGATGAACTGCCTTTAACTCTCATTTTTTGCATTATTGACACTGTTTTCCTAATGAATGTTGTTCAGTTGCTTTGACGCAATGTATTTTGTTTAAAGCGCTATATAAATAATGGTGACTTTGACTTTTGACTTACTGTAAAAGAATATAATAATAATATTTTTATTTTTACTTAAATCTTTAAAATCACAATACTTATATTTATTGCTGTGTTAATATTTTTATTTTGCTTTATTTTACTTTGTTTTGTTTTGTTCACAAATACATATTAAAGAGATCAGATTTATTGATTGTACTGAAAACAAGCTGCTCACATGTAAATGAACAGTGATGGGACACACCACTGTTGTTGAGCACAAAAAAAAAAAACATAAAAAAACTCCTGCTGCTTGAAATAAAACTCTAAAACTTGTTTTATTTCAGCTAGCTGCCGAGACAACATCTCTCATTTTCATTTAGTTTTTCTTGATGTTCTAAAATAAGTAGCAATGAAATAAAACAAATTAATAAAAACATACTGAACAAACTAATATAAAATCACTAAAACTAACTAAAATAAAAACGAAGATAGAAGTTATAAACAACAATAAAAAAACTAGTTTAGAATATAATAAAAACTAAAACAATTTAATATATTATTTTATTGTGTTTATTTTGTCTTAATTTCATTTTCAAATGTTAAACCATCAATGTATTATTATTATTTTCTAAACAAAATAATAAACATTTCTATTGTAATAATTCACTATTCAGCATTTTGATACTAGAAAAAAATAAAAATAAACACATAACACTTATCTCAGCTAGTTGCCAAGGCATCATTTCTCATTTTAATTTAGTTTAACTTGATGAATTAAAAAACTAAAAAAGAGAAAAAACTATAAAGATTAAAAGAAAAGACAAAATACAAAAAAAAACTGTAAGTACTGTAGGTGTTTACTGTACTTAATAAAGTCTTAATTTCTTAATTGATATGTTAAACCATTAAAACTGTTATTATTATTATTATTAATAATAATAACAGTAATCGAATGTAGCTGTCTATAATCCACTGATTAATTCTCCTCGTTACAGATTAAAGAAAAGCGCTGGATCTCATCTTTGAGGTCTTAGTAAATGTGCCAAATGCCATTTGTTTTGTTTGTGTTTTGGATGTTTAAGAACCATGAAATAATGCAGACATGATCATATCTTCAATGTTAAGCATCTTGCAGTGTATTTTACATTAAGGAATGCTGTCAAGTGAGAGGGAGGTTGGTTTGTGAGTCAGTTACACATTTTACATTACGTTTGGTCAAACACAGCTTGAGCGGTGTCTGTGAAATCACCATATAAACCAGTCTGCTTCAAGGGAGTCCTCGTCTGTTATTCAACAAGACAGGAGTCTTTCCTTTCAAGTTCTTTCAAGAGGCCACTTATATTTGGTTTGAACTGAGTCATTTGAGTGGAAAACATGCCTCCAAAAAAAGAGGCAAAACAAGAAGACGAATATGTGACTATCAGCAGTGTAAATGAACTGCTGCAGCAACAAAAGGCAATGTATACCGCATTACTGGAACAACAACACGACAATTTCAAAGGCTTTGTTAAGCTAATAATGGATTCCACGAACTCTAGATTAGAGTCAATAACCAGGGAACTACAAGAAATAAAAACCAGCCTGCAATATACACAAAAAGAAGTGGATGATATTAAAACTGAGACAACAGATCTGAAGGAACGCAGTACCTCGATGCAAAATGATTTTTTTAAAGTTTGTGACAGCTTGCTGGCGTTCTCGGACAAAATGGAGTATCTGGAGAGCCAAACCAGGCGAAATAACCTGGTATTTGACGGGATACAGGAGTCACAAGGAGAGACCTGGTCAGAGACGGAGGAGAAGATAAAAAAAGTTGTGAAGGAAAAATTACAGCTGCAACGCGAGGTGGAGGTAGAGAGGGCTCACCGTACAGGGAAACCCGGAGGAGAACGACCAAGGCCAATTGTGGTAAAACTTCTAAGGCACAAGGACAGAACGGAAATACTACAAAGATCCAAAAATCTGAAAGGTTCCAGAATATACATCAACGAAGATTTCACAGAGGCAGTAAGAAGGAAAAGAAAAGAACTCATGCCGGATTTAAGAGCGGCGAGAGAAAAGGGGGACATTGCCTATTTACGGCAGGATAAACTGATTATTCATCCCCGGTCCAGTACACCAAAACAACCAAGACCAGCTAATATCAACACATAAACAGGTAGGCCTATGATATGTTGAAATTTTAAAGCCCACTATGTCACAAAATAAAATTCACACACATAACGGAGATAGTCACTTAATACAAAGATTGGTTGAATATGAGCACCTGGAACTGAACACCTTAGAGTACACGGAACACCATGAACAGGACATGGAAAATGACATTGATCCGGTGAACAATTTTTTTGCTAGCATCAACAATAACTGTCACTATTACACTGATGAACAATTTAATAGTTCAATCAAGACCGAGCAGCAGTTATCTATTATCCACTTTAATAGTAGAAGTCTGTATGCCAACTTTCACAGTATCAAATACTATCTAAAACAATTGAAACAGCACTTTAACATAATTGCAATAACTGAAACGTGGATAAACAGTGAAAAAGGATCAGATTTTGAAATTGAAGGATATGAAATGTCTTCTATTAACAGAGTAAATAAGAGTGGGGGTGGTGTGATACTGTATGTGGACAAGGATTTAAATTATAAGGTAGTGGAAAAAATGTCAATGGTGGTGGATAATTTGCTGGAATGTGTCACAATAGAAATATGTATGGAAAAAAAGAAAAATATTAGTGTAAGTTGTATATATAGGTCACCAGGTTCGAATATTGATACATTTAAGGACTGGATGGAGGAAACATTTATAAAAACTAGGCAAAAAGTCATGTTCATCTGTGGGGACTTCAATATTGATTTGTTAAACCCAAATAATCATAAAATGACAGAAGATTTTATTAACACCGTGTTTAGTTTAGGCCTGTATCCCCAAATTACCAGACCCAGCCGAATTACTTCTCATTCCGCAACACTAATAGACAATATATTTACAAATATCATACAAAATAATACAGTGAGTGGATTACTGATTAATGATATCAGTGACCACTTACCAATTTTTACAGTGTATGACAATAATTATAGTTTAAATAGACAGGATAAAAAAACATTTTCCAAAAGGGTCAGAACAGAAGAAACAATGGAGGCATTAAAAGTTGATCTGCTAGCACAAGATTGGGAGTTTATGGATAATGAAAAAGATGTAGATAATGCATATGAAGAATTTCTAAGAATATTTAAATTATTATATGATAAAAATTGCCCGATTAAAATATTTAGTAAGAAACAAAAACATAATGATAAACCATGGATTTCCAAGGGATTACAAAATGCCTGTAAAAAGAAAAATACACTTTATAGAGAATTTATAAAACATAGAACTATAGAGATTGAACATAGATATAAGAAATATAAGAATAAGTTAACCAGTATTATGAGAACTTGTAAGAAAGAATACTACGTAAAACTAATAGATAATAATAAAAATAATATTAAGGGTATGTGGAACATCTTAAATAATATTATTAAAAATAATACTAGACAGGCTACTTATCCACATTACTTTATTGATAATGATAAAAATATCAATAATATGGAGGAAGTGGTGAATGAGTTCAATACATTTTTTGTAAATGTGGGACCTAACTTAGCAGAGCAAATTCCAATTCCACAAATATTCGAAAGGAATTATAATAATTTAGTAGAAAGAAATCCCAGTTCAATATTTTTGACAGCAGTTGATGAAAAAGAAATAAAAGATATTGTTAAAGGATGCAAAAACAAACCATCCACTGATCATGATGGAATAGACATAAAAATTATACAAAAAGTAATAGAGGGGATTGCCAAACCACTAAAGAACATCTGTAATTTATCATTTTTAACCGGCAAATTTCCAACAAAAATGAAAATAGCAAAAGTCACCCCTCTATACAAAACTGGAAATATACACCATTTCACAAATTACAGGCCTGTCTCTCTATTATCACAATTTTCAAAAATTTTAGAAAAACTATTTAACAACAGATTAGAAAAATTCATAGATAAAAATAACCTACTCTCTGACAGTCAATATGGATTTAGAAAAAAAAACTCAACATCATTAGCACTAACAGAACTCATTGAAGAAATCACAAATGCCACAGACAAAAATAACTATGCAGTAAAAAAGCATTTGATACAATAAATCATGAAATATTAATCAGTAAATTGGAACGAATTGGGATTAGGGGGGTAGTTTTAAACTGGGTAAGTAGTTATCTAGCAATTTGTGAAGATAGGAGAGTATTCATCTGAATGTTTGAGCATGGTTTGTGGTGTTCCACAGGGGTCAGTGTTGGGACCAAAGTTATTTTTATTATACATTAATGATATTTGTAAAGTATCTGAAGTATTGAATTTTGTATTATTTGCAGATGATACAAACATATTTGGTTCTGGGGACAGCTTACAGCAACTCTTGGAATTAATCACTTCAGAATTTAAGAAAATAAAACAATGGTTGGACATTAATAGGTTATCACTAAATTTGAGTAAAACTACATTTATGGTATTTGGAAATTGTAAGTCAAATCATCAAGCACAGATACAGATAGAGGGTGTTAACTTAGAAAGAGTACATGAAAATAAATTTCTTGGAGTGATCATAGATGAAAAGATCTGCTGGAAGCCTCACATAAAATACATCAAAAACAAACTGTCCAGAAGCATTGCAGTTCTAGCAAGAGCTAAGCATATATTGGATCTTAAATCTCTTCGCATCTTGTACTGCTCATAATTGTTACCTTATTTAAATTACTGTGTAGAGGTTTGGGGAAGCACTTACAAACATTCACTACAGCCGCTAGTTATAATGCAAAAAAGAGCAATGAGAATTATTCATAATGTCGGATTTCGGGAACACACAAATTCATTATTTTTGCAGTCTAGATTAATAAAATACCATGATCAAATTGAATATCAAATTGCAGTATTCATGTTTAAAGTAAGAAATAGGTTATTGCCAGGGAATATACAAAAGATGTTCTCAGAGAGGGAGGGAGGGTACAACTTAAGGGGAAGGGGAAATTTTAAGATTAATAGATTTAGAACAACAAGGAAAAGATTATGTTTATCAATTTGCGGAGTGAAATTGTGGAATAAACTAGATGAAAACTTAAAGCAATGCCCTAACATATGCCTCTTCAAAAAAATGTTTAAAGAAAAGATTTTCAAGAAGTATCAAGAAGCACTGTAGTGAAAGTAGGAGTGCTCCTTTGTTATGATTTAAATACTTGTTAGTGGTCACTTTGATGCATGTATGTAGGTATGTAAATATGTAGGTATGTATGTATAGGTATATGTATATACATGTATGTATATGTATGTGTATATGTATGTGTGTATAAGTGTGTATGTGATATCAGATAACAAAAAAATAATAATAACATAAAAAATTGTTATTTAAAGCAATGTAAGAATTAAAGGGGTAGGAGTACATAAGTTTAGCTTCTTCCTACTCCTTTTCGCACATGAGATAGAAGTATGTTTACACAGGAAAAATAAATTGTAATTTGTTACGGCTTATCTGGTGTTATTTTTTCTCTTTTTTTTCTTTTATTTAAAAAAAAAAAAAAAAAAATGCTTTAAACATTTTTGTATTTTATTTTACATATTCTTCTCTCATGTTCGAAATAAAGACTTCAATCAATCAATCAATCAATCAATTATTATGTGAGCGTGTGTGTGTATGTGAGAATGTGTGTGTGTGTGGGAGTAAGTGTGTTTGTGTGTGTGAGAGTGTGTGTGTGTGGGAGTAAGTGTGTGTGTGTGTGTGTGTGTGGGAGTAAGTGTGTTTGTGTGTGTGAGAGTGTGTGTGTGTGGGAGTAAGTGTGTGTGTGTGTGTGTGTGTGGGAGTAAGTGTGTTTGTGTGTGTGAGAATGTGTGTGTGTGTGTGGGAGTAAGTGTTTGTGTGTGTGTGTGTGTGAGAATGTGTGTGTGTGTGGGAGTAAGTGTGTTTGTGTGTGTGAGAATGTGTGTGTGTGTGGGAGTGAGTGTGTGTGTGTGTGTGTGGGAGTGAGTGTGTGTGTGTGAGTGAGTGTGTGTGTGTGTGTTGTAGTGCGTGTGTGTGTGTGTGCGTGTGTGTGTGAGTGAGTGTGTGTGTGTGTGTGTGTGTTTGTGTGTGTGTGTATGTGTGAGAGTGTGTGTTGTAGTGCGTGTGTGTGTGTGCGTGTGTGTGTGTGTGTGTGTTTGTGTGTGTGTGAGAGTGTGAGAGTGTGTGATTGTGTGTGTGAGTGTGTGTGTGTGTGTGTGTGTGTGTGTGTGTGTGTGTGTGTGTGTGTGTGAGAGAGAGTGTGTGTTGATCTGCAGTAGAATGTGTTCCTGTCTGAACAGGTTCATGAGGAGTTTTAGTCATTCTCACGATGTTTAAAGTCACCTCATGAAGACAGCTCCTGTTTGTAACGTCACTGAGAAAGAATTAGCTTGCAGCACTGATGACAGAGAAATCCCACAATCTCTCACACACTCACGCTTTCTATTACAAGTTTATTCTTCAGATTCTCACACATTCTCTGTACGTCTGATTCTCGTGTCTCTAAACACTGTTTTTAAATGAGTATCCTTTCATTAATTTGTAAAAGTTTTTCGTACTTTTTTCTTCTATTATTATTTTCATCTTATTTTACCATTTGTACATTTTTTTATATTTTATCTTATTTTAAATAATGAATATATTTATACATATATCTATCTATATTTATGTATATTCTTTTTTTATGGTGGCTTTAGATTTACTTGATGATAGTAACTTACATTTCTTTCAAAGAAGCTTCACAGGAAAACAGTGCAAAATTCAATATTTAATACTGCAAAATTCATAAATTATGAAATGACTTCAATTTCAGAATGATTTCTGAAGATCATGTGACACTGAAGATTGGAGGAATGATGCTGAAAATACAGCGGAGCATCACAGAAATAAATTACACTTTAACACAGATTCACACAGGAAACAGCTGATTTAAATAGTAAATTAAAATGAAATTAAATTTATGCATTTAGCAGACGTTTACATTGCATTATACCTACTTATTGCAATGCTCTACCACTTGAGCTACCGTTAGGGTATATATATGTATATAGGGTATATATATATATATATATGTGTGTGTAGTTTAACTTGATATACTAAAATAACTAAAACTACAATTACATAAAACAATTAAAATACAAAAACTTCAAAAAGTGGTGAAAATACACAACAACAAAACTAAAACTTTAACCAAAATTATAATGAAAACAGACAAGATGACAATAAAAATATTCAAAATATTAAAACTATAAAAAGTATGTAGAATAGCAGTGCCCCAAACCTCTGAACAGTACTGTATAGTAAAAGAGCTTCTGTGACCAAACTACATTTCCCATAATTCTCTTTTTTCTGCAGCAGAGCGAGAAAAAAATACTGTATTTCCATTAGTAAGAAGAATCGTTGCAGCATCACCTGCGTTATGAAGACTGTTCTAGACTTCCATTAGCGTTCCTGTCCATTCCATTCAATTAAACCCATGAAACGAGCGGATTCAGACGAGCAGATCTGCATTAGCTGGATCCGTTCATCACTGAGACTCCTGTGGATTCATCAGTCGAGAGAAACACGTCACTTCTTCTGTGTCTGTGATGTGATGAGCGGCGACGGGGCCGAGGGCCAAAGCACTCAACCGCATCTCAGCCAACGAGACGATCGACACGACGCTCACGGAGTCAAACCAGCATCATACAGAACACAAACAGCACTGCAGACCTGACCTGATCATGCTGGAGGAGTAATTCAGCAGATAATGAGTCGAAAACACATCATATCTGGCTCACTGGTCACACAGCAATGAAACATCATTGCTCTGTGGTCTAATGCACATTTGATGTACTGCATTTTCCCCAAAACAAGCTGTACAGGTCATTGTTAAGAGATCTGTTTAGTTTGAGTCTTGGAATTCACTTTTTTTATTTTCTGCTTTTCATTATGATTTTGTGTGTGTGTGTTTTGTCATGTTTATTAGTTTTAAATAGAGTATTTCTATACTCTGCACCTACTATTTAATGCAGAAATAAATAATTAGTATGTCATTCATTCATGCTGCAGGTTCAGGACGTACTCAAGCTAAACGTGTTTAATCGAATCATTAGCTGCATTATGGAGGCGTAGCATTCCTTATTTACTTCACACTGACTTCCATTATTATTCTGGCCATCGCTGGGATGTTTGACTGGACCTGAAGGGCATCTGGTCGCTCGTAAAAGTGCCCTTCACAGCACGATGACGACAGCGAGCTTCAAAAACACAGCGTTACGCTTACAAAACTGAGGAAATGTTTTCTGCTGGACACATGTGGTGCAAATATCCACTGAACTCTGAAGCGGATCTCCGTTTGAAGAAATCAAAAGCTTTGCTGATTCATTTCCCTCAGAAAGCTGCTGCTGTTCTGGTGCTGAGACTTCTGGATCAGCTTTGCAAACAGACTTCTGTAGATAGCTTGAAGGAAAGTGTGTGCAGAGGCCGAGCTGTGTGTTATCCACAGGACAAGCATGTGTGAATTCACAATCTTTCTTCAGAATGAAATAACCCTCCCTTTTTGTAGTCAGCATCAATTTCTCTCTCTCTCTCTCTCTCTCTCTCTCTCTTTTTAAAACACATAAAGTTGCTTTCAGTATCCAATCAGTTCCACCTACATTTCATCAAGCTCACCTAGAAAGTTTTAATTAATTGTAAATGATGTACTAAACTAACTAAAACTGAAAAAAAAAAACAATAATTAAAATACATAGAAGTAAAAAAAGACAAAAAAAAAAATAATTAGTATCTCTAAAATATATTTCTTTCTAATATCGTGTTCTGGTTTTTCTTCCTTAAAATGTGTTAAGATGATCAAATTACTGACTTTGATCACACAGGATATAACAAATCCACAATACAGTGTAATTAAAAAGCCGTTTTTTTGTTTTTGTTTGACTGGAAACAGCTATAAATCAGGTAAAGTAACAGTAAAGTCAGTGACTTTGGAGCTTAAGGAAATCAAGCAGTTCATGCACTAGCCAATGATATTAGCCGGAAGCACCTGTTTTGCATCTTATTTGCATACATCCAAACAAGGTCACCTTTATCTGCTCTCCTTTCCTGACTCTGATTCTAGAACAGCTGCTGTAGTTCTGTTTCAAACACCACACTGATGAAGATCAACTCAATTAAAAGCCAATAAAGTTTTGATAGATCTGTCATGAGAGAAATAAATCAGAGGAGACGTCTCATCCATACATTACTGCACATAATAATTCAGAATATCAGCTGAATAATGGAGACTGATATTCAAAATTAATAATACAATTGAAAATTCTGACTAAATTACCTTTTTTTATGATTTTACAAATTTTCATTACTTTTTCAGGCCTAAAATAATTCAGATATTTTTTTTTTTACCTTAAAATAAAATAGATTATATTTTATAGATATTTTATACTTAATTTAAAACAATACTTCTGTTAAAAAAAAAAATTCAATAAAAAAAAAAAAATTAAAACTTTATTTTGGAAAAGTCATGGAAATTAGTAAAAAAAATCTTAATTTAAAATGAAAAAAAAAAAATACAAATAAAAAATATTTTGAGATATAAACAAAAACTATAACAAGGATAGGAAAATAAAACTTTCCTGATACTCCATACATTTTAGTCCTGTGTTTGAACTGTGGTTAATCTGCTTGTACTGAGTAATCTTCAATCTCTTCTCGTCTGCATGAGCTGGGTTTGAGATTATTCTGAAGTTCTTTCTCACCAAAGCTTCATCTGGAGCAGATAAGAGCTTGCAGCTGTAGAAGGCAGTGTCTGCGCTGATGCATGCGAGCAGAGACGCACAATCCCCCCGCGCAGGTTTAGAGCGATTTACAGCACTGCGGGCTGCGAAAGTGCTTGGATGAATCATTTAACTAGAGTGACTCATGCTGCTAATTTAGTGCAGAAACTTTGTGGAATCCCATCCAGATGGATGAGCCCTTTCTAGTGTCACCGCCTCCCCTGACCTCACGCTTACGGGACGAGCGACTCGACAGAAGCTGTGCCTTTTAGTGTCAAAGACATCATCTCTCAGAAACGCTCACAGCCTCTCAGACCTGTTCAGCTGTTGTGTGAAGATCGCTGGAGGGTCCGAAGCTCTTCAGAATAATATCCTGTCTGAACGGGTTCATCAGCAGCATTAATGACTAACAATTTTCAAAAACAACACTTCAGAATAGCATGCTACGCTTACTAATCCTGCAGTGTATAGTATGCATTTTCTATATAGAACGTGCATTTAAATGCATATCATTTTAAATGCATATAATACACATTTAGATATATGCATACAAATTTCCATGCATTTGCAAATATGTACATTTATAGACCTTTCTCAAATCTCCCTTTTCTGTCCAAGATACTAGAAAAGGTGGAATCCTCACAATTATATTCCTTCTTAGAGAAAAATGGTATATGTGAGGATTTCCAGTCAGGATTTAGACCGTATCATAGTACTGAGACTGCTCTCCTTAGAGTTACAAATGATCTGCTCTTATCATCTGATCGTGGGTGTATATCTCTATTAGTTTTATTGGATCTTAGTGCTGCGTTTGACACAATTGACCACAACATTCTTTTGCATAGACTTGAACATTTTGTTAGCATTAATGGAAGTGCATTAGCATGGTTTAAATCGTACTTATATGACCGCCATCAGTTCGTAGCAGTGAATGAAGATGTATCCTATCGATCACAACTGCAGTATGGAGTACCTCAAGGCTCAGTACTAGGGCCGCTACTCTTCACGCTTTATATGTTACCCTTGGGAGATATCATCAGGAAACATGGTGTTAGCTTTCACTGTTATGCTGATGATACTCAGCTCTATATTTCTTCGCAGCCCGGTGAAACACACCAATTTGAAAAACTAATGGATTGCATAGTCGATATAAAAAACTGGATGACGAGTAATTTCTTACTGCTAAATTCTGAAAAAACAGAGGTGTTAATTATAAGACCTAAAAACTCCGCTTGTAATAACCTAGAACACTGTCTAAGACTTGATGGTTGCTCTGTCAATTCTTCTTCATCAGTTAGGAACCTAGGTGTGCTATTTGATCGCAATCTTTCCTTAGAAAGCCACGTTTCTAGCATTTGTAAAACTGTATTTTTCCATCTCAAAAATATATCATTGCTCTAAATGTCAAATGCAGATGTCAATTTATATGCATATTCATATCAAATTATATGCATATTCATATACATTTTAAATGCATATAATATGCATAGGCATATAGGCATAGACATGCAAATGTATATGTGCATACATTTACATAATATTTAGAAAAGACGTAATAACATTGTATGCTTAATATTCCTGCAATGTATATTATGCATAGTCTATATATTATGTATAGTCAAAGAAAAAGTTATGATATTTTACCAAGTATGGTAACCAATGCTCTGCATTTAACCCATCCAAGTGCACACACACAGCAGTCAGAAGTGAACACACACCCGGAGCAGTGGGTAGCTATAGATCCAGCGCCCGGGGAGCAACTGGGGGTTCAGTGTCTTGCTCAAGGGCACTTCAGTCATGAGTATTGAGGGAGGAAGAGAGCACTGTTCATTTACTCCGTCCAACCTACAACTCCTGCCAGCACAGAGACTCGAACCGGCAACTCCCTAACCATTAGGCCACAGCTGCCCCAGCTGCATATATGCATAATTTACATATGTCGATATGTAAATACATATTAACATATCACACTTAATATTCCTGCAGCATATAGTATGTATATTCTATATAGTATGTAAATTTATAATATAAAATATAAAGAAAGAAATTGATATGCATATACATTCACATAATAGAAAATATAAAACAACATATTACCTAGGGTTAATAGGTAACATAAAATTCCTGCTATGTATAGTAGTATACATTTAAATGCATAATAAAATACATTTATATGTACAAATTTATGCATATGCATATACATAGGAAATAAATAATAAAATACTACACTTACTACGCATGCAATGTATAGAATTTATTGTCTATATAGTATGTGAATATAATGTAAGTACATATAATATGCATATAGGTATAAATACAGATATATGCATGCATTTATGCTTTTTAAACTACTTTCCAAGCTCTGAACTATCAGTCAGACAGAAAGCGTGTAGTAGACTCTGTGTGAAACAGGTTTAACAGCAAAGCTTTGAGCATTTAGAGGCTTCGTGTATCAAATATTATACAGTAGATATATAGGGTTAAGTAAAGTCCAATGATTCTTATTCATTTATTTTGTTTCCCTCATTTTGCATCCTGCAGCTTGTCTCTTTCCAGCAAACCGAGGCCACCTGCATTCTCCTGACTGATTTATAACTGACTAAAGCCTAGAATGAATCTTTTAAGGCTTGTCCATATAAAAGCATTGCCGGGCAACATCAAAACACCACCAATACCTTTTCAAGCCAACAGCACGACATCAACATCGCTGCTCCACAAGAACGAGGTTCTGTTGCTTGATTTGCTCAAAATGCACAAAACATCCAAATCTTCTTTTACTGGGCCATTATGGAAAAAACACTTTAGTAAGATTTTACTGCAGAATGCAGTAGGCTTGAGCTGAAAATATTGATATGTCAATTTGAATCATTTTCTCATTTGGTTGAACTGATTCTTAAATCCAAAGAATCAATCTCTGCTGCTTTCAGTTGATGCTTTAACAAAACCAAATCAAACACTATCTGTAGCTCCTCACATTAAATAATCTTTATGCTTTGTTACTTTTGACCTGAAACAAAGTCTCAGCTTTCACATTCCTACAGCAAATCAACATGAATGAACATCAGAACTGAAATGAATCATGACTCATGAAATGAATCAATCAGTGTTTCAACCATGAAAAGACATCAAGGAAAACAGTTTGTGATCAATAACACATTTACCACAGAAAAGACATTCAATGGACATAAACTGGGTAGTCAGCAAGAAAAAAATATTACATATTCATTCAATTTTTACTGCAACTGTTCTTCAAGTATTTAATGAATTTTTGAACCCAGCTAAAAGGGAATGTTTCTTTAACTTTTCTAAAAAGTTATGTTAGGACAAATCATTTTTAAAGTAATGTTTATGGAACCTTCTTATAACTTTACTAATATTTAACGGTAATTACGGTAAGAGAAAACATGTTTTAGTAACCTTATAATAATCGTATAATTCTGATAGGAAAACTACAAACTGTAACATTCTTAGAATATTAAAAATAAACATTCAAATAACGCTACATTTTGACTAAAAACTAACAATGTTGTAAGAAATGTTTTGTAACCTTTAAATAACGTTCTAATTATGACAAGGAAACATTTTGACATTTTGAGATTTTAGAAACATTTCAAAACAATGTTTGCACAATGTTTTTATAACCTAAATTTGTTTCCAGAAATTAAAACTGCTGTGGAAAAAATTAGAACATGCACTGTTTAAATATTTATATTTCAATAACAAACTGGAGTAGAAGCATAATTATATCATTAAACGTTGCTATAATATTTTTTTATTATAGAACTGCCTTATGTGCAATTTAAATGCTTGTTTACAAATCACTTTAATATAGTATTGACAGGGTTTATGGAAGAATTCGCTGAGATTTGACATGTACTGTACGTCATTGCCTTTATATCCAAATGAATCAATGTAAAATTGAATCAAATCGAATCTCAAGCTTGTGAATCGATATTGGATCATATCCCCTGCCCTAGTTGCCTGTTAAATCATGTTTAGGTGAAGAGATGGATAGACATAATAATGGTTTGCAAGCAATCTGACGGCACTACACACTATGTACTCCACACTTGATTTCTTGGCCTTTTCTTCAGCTTGTTACTGACATTCTGTTCGTTAGTTCAACACAATCAATTCACTGCAACTCCATTAGCATCCATTCTGCGTCTCTGAGTCTCCTTGAGCTGCTCGACCTAAAAACGACCCCAAACGTCCCCTGACATGAGCCATACTGTCATTACAGAAAGCCGACAATATAGACGATCACCAGTCACAAACAGAAGTGCATGTGCGATATATATGTATTATATGAGTGTTATATGTGTGTTATAAAGCCTGACTCACCCTGAGCTTAACTGTCCTCATCACAAATTTTCTTCACAGTGGCCAGACCCTCCGCTTCATTACGTGAGGCTGAAAGTTTGGGGGGATCCTTGATTAGCTGCTGTTTTTATGACATCAAATTTACATGTTTTTATGCATATAAATACAAAAAATGGCAGCAGTAACAGACTCATCAATTGTTCAATATTTCTCCATTTTGAGATTTTCAGCACACTTGACTGATGAATATTATTAGACAGAAATCTTGCATATACTGCAGCACAGTACTGTATGTTATCATGTATATTCTATATATTATTTATTGACTAGCAGTTAAATTTGTATGCATATGTCCATGGCTATTTTTTTTCAGCTAGGTGTCAAGGAAACTTTAAAATAATAATAATAATAAATACTAAAAGTGACAAAAACACAAGCATAATTATTACAACTTTAAGTAAAAAAAAAGGAAAACAGATCAGGCTAACAACTACAAATAAACACTGATCCAAAAATCTGTATCAATAAAAGCTATAATAGAATCTCAGTGATGCTAAAATAACACTTCAAATATATCTATATCTATATTCATTTTTATTTTATTTTGTACTATATTTTTAAAGTTTCATAGTAAACACTGTGTAAAAGAAGTTTTGTTTATGCATTATTGATAGATCTGCTATGAAAAGCGCACTTCAGTTCAGGGTTGTTTTAGCATCATAGTTTCTATTTAATTTTTTGTTCATGATTTAGTAATTATTTTTATTTTTTTGTAATTTTTATTAGATTTTCTTTCCTTTCTTATTTTTAATGGTCTATAAAGTTTTCATTAATTTAAATTCCAGTTTTAATTTACATCAAGATGAACTAAATACAAATATTTTTTATATTTTATTTTAAAATGTATTTTATTTCAAGTAACAAATATTTTTATAATGACCCTGTTTCTATCAACCACAAATTGAAACCTTTTGCGTGCTGAACGTGTCATGCAATGTAAAAATAAATAATAATAAGACTGGCATCAAATGCAGCTCATTCAAACAGAATTTAAAAAAATATATAATCTTTAGCATATCTATATTGTGGCTACAATACAGAAACTTCACTATCAGAGTCTCAATAAGAGTAGTTGGTAACTAAGAACGCAGCCAAAGGCAGTAATGTGCCAGGTAATATTTCTGGCTTCTGGGAATTAAAACTGTAACCTAATTATCTGCTCCTATTAACTGTGCTGAAGCCGAGGGAGCGCAACCAGACACGGTACAAATAAGCACTGCACTTTGAATTTAAGAGCTCATTAGACTGCTTCAAATCCAAAATCTACATATGAGATAATTAATTTGTCAAAATAAATGTTTTATGTTGCAGATCTTGGAATGATAGAATGACTTTGTGACTATGTTGAATTTCTATGAATTCTTCAATCCTGACTTTTGCACAGTCATATGTTTCATTAAAAGCTCTTAAAGTGCCGCAGAGAAAAATCCCTCCAGCTGGCACAGATGTGAGACACCATCATCAGATCTCTTCCTCTGAATTTTGTATAAATAAACACATTTTAACAGATAACAATCAGTAGCCATACAATCTGTGATAGATTACAGATGCATTTTGATGAACTATTCATAACCACAGATTAATATATGTTTCGGAAACATGAAAAGGCAATGATATCTGCACACCCTTGAACTAGAAACTAGTTTGTATGTTTTTTTTGTCACAAATATACTTATTTTTCTAGATATATGTAAATGATAAAAGCTCAGTTTAGTTTTCTTGAATTGTACTACCATATATTACATTCATAATTAATTTAAGACCTTAAGCTCACTTGACTGAGGATTTCGAGTCAGGATTAAGATCCGTATTGTAATACTGAGACTGCTCTCATTAGAGTTACAAATTACCTAATCTTATCATCTGATCGTGGTTGTATCTCTCTGTTAGTGCTACTGGATCTTAGCGCTACATTTGACGTTATCGACAACAACATTCTTTTGAATAGACTGGAAAATTATGTTGACATTAGTGGAATTACATTGCCACGGTTTAAATCATACTTATCTGAACTTTATTAATTAGTAGCAATGAATGACGAGATATTATATCAATCACAAGTGCAGTATGGCGTGCCACAAGGCTCAGTACTTGTACCGTTGCTTTTCATGCTTTACATGTTACCCTTGGGAGATATTATCAAGAAACATGGTGTTAGCTTTCACTGTTATGCTGATGATACTAAGCTCTTTATTTCTTCATGGCCCAATAAAACATACCAAATCGCAAAACTAACAATGCATAGCTGATATAAAAAACTGGATCACTAGTAATTTCCTACTGCTAAATTCTGAAAAAAAAATTGTAAAAAATTTGAGGTGTTAATTATGGAACCAAAATCCTCTGCATGTAATAACCTAACACACTGTCTAAGCCTTGATGGTTGCTCTGTAAATTCTTCATCAGTTAGAAACATAGGTCTAATATTTGATAGCAATCTTTCCTTAGAAAGTCATGTTTCTAGCATTTGTACAAGTGCATTTTTCTATCCTAAAAATATATATAAATTACGACCTATGCTCTCAGTATCAAATGCAGAAACATTAATTTATGCATTCATCACCTCAAGGTTAGACTATTGTAATGCTTTACTGGGTCAGTGGAAAACCCACTATTATTACATTTTTTTTTTTGTTAATATAATTAGAATCAGTTTTTATTTTTATGCTTTGTTTTAATATTTAAATTTTAGTTTCACTTTTTTAGTTTGTTTTGTTTGTCTATACAGTTTTCATTCACTTCAGTTTTAGATTTAGTTACTGTAGTAATTAAAATGAGAAATTCTGTTTTGGCAACTAGAATAAAAATAAGTTTATATTATTTTAAAGTTTAATAAAATCATATAGTAACAATATGATAATAAAACATACAATTAATGTAATGATACAATATGTTAAATAAGTTATTTCTTTTAAGTTAATGTTATTTTCTAATGAGTTTATTTTTAATTCTTTATATTTAAGTGTATTTCAGTTAAAAAGATAATTTTACGTCAAGTTACTAGAATTGTTTAATGGTTTTAGTTTTAGTTATATTATAACACTGTTATTGGTATATTTGTGTTATGTCACAAAAACACTTATTTTTCTAAATACAGGATGACAAATGCTCAGTTTAACATTTCTTGAATTGTACTATTATTCATTACATGTATAAATCAAAGCCAGACTCAAATGCCGCACTCAGACGTCTGAAAGGCACTGTAATCTTATTTTAACATCCTAATAACATTTTCGGAGGCTTAATGACCCGATACAAACTGACTTTTGTCATTTCTGCAGACCAGAGGCACAGAGCTCAATGCCTGTGGATTGTTTTTATGATAACTGATGGTACTTTACCTATTACGACATAAACTCCCAGATTCGTCAGCTGTCTGACCGTCTCATAGTCCTTTGGCGCCGCCCGTTACTATAGAAAGCTTGCCATTCTGTTTGGGCAAAACTGTGAAATAAAAAAACAAAGTAAATGAGCAATGTTGTCTGTCATTCAGAAATGCAGCATCTAAAACTAGATCAGTTTGTATAAAGCTCTTCTGCCATATGGTACATTTCAATGTTGTTTTTTTCATGTTGTGACAGGATTTTTGTTTTCTGAGCTCACGCACTTTAGTTTCGGGCTGAATATTGCCAAAATAATCCCCAAATAATGCTTTTTTTTCACTCATAAACTGTGGACTATGATCAATCAATTATTTCTTCTGCTGAACACTAAAGAAGCTGTTTTGAAGAATGCTGGTAACCACACAGTTTCTGGTAGCTATCGACTTCTATAGTATTTTTATTTATTTTTTCAAAACTATGGATTCAATTGCTACGAGTAACCTGAGGGTGAGTAAATCATCACAGAATTACATTTTTGGGCGAACTCTCACTTTAACGTTCACTAAGAAAAATATTTCATAAATAATATAACTATAATAATATAACTTATAACTAATAGGAATGTAAAAAAAATGATAGAACATATTTTTGCAAGCTGGGATGTATTACAGTGCAGCTCTGTAGAATTTCTGATCAAGTATGAAACCTTCTGAAGAACGTGTCTGGTTTGCTGATCTTAGCTAGTGTGTTAGCAGGTTTTTGGCAGGTTTTGCTAATGTTGCCATTACGTTATGATTATGAAAACGTTATTTCTGAATGTTCTCTGAACGTTCAAAACATTAACTTTTTTTGAATGTGTAAAAAAAAACTATTCTCAGTTATGTGAACGGTTATTAGTGACGACATTAAGGGCACATTTCACTATTCTGCAGACATTATGTGAATGTTAATTTTGAATGTCTGTATTCTGATGTAAAACTCCTCTGACGTTTTTCCTGCGCATCTGAATCTTCAGTGCCAGCTGTTCCACGACAGAAGGCTGTCGTCTCAGAAAGTGCATGATGACTGTGTTTATCCTCAGTGTCAGAAGGCACAAGAAGTTAGCAGAGAGAGCAGAAAACACTTCCACGCCACGCGGTTCATTAGCAGCAGCAGCTGTTAAAGCAGCGTTACACTGCGTCCACACCACGACTGACACTGAACACACACCTCGTCCAATCAGAGTTTACAATAACATATTTCATAGATTAGATTCACCATTTGCCTCTTTACTCCTGTCATGATCGCATGTTCTCAGCTTATTTCATTTAAACACTTAAAAAACATCCAGATGTAACATTTTTAGAACGGTTTCAAAATGATACAAAGTTTCACTAACGTTCCGATAACCAAGAAAAAACATTCTGTAAATATATATATATATATATATATATATCAAGGGTAATTTAAAGATTGAGAGTACATTCAAATGTAACGTTCTCATAACATGTTCACAATGATACAATGTAACGTTCCTCTAAAACCAAAAAGAAACATTGGTAACACATTACTTAAACCCTTTATGCAAAATGCATTATAAAAGTAGCTGCATTAATTATACTTTGTAATACACTTTATGATGCATTGTACAGTCACATTAATAACTGTAACCACAGTTAATACCAGAGGTGGAAAGAGTACAAAAATATTCTACTCAAGTAAAAGTACCATTACATTAATGAAATTTTACTTAAGTACAAGTAAAAGTACCAGTCTAAAAAATCCACTCAAGTAAAAGTAAAAAGTAGCTCATTTAAAATTTACTCAGAGTAAAAATTACTTAGTACCATTTTAACAGTGGGAGGGAGTCAAAAATGGGACAGACCAAGAGTGTCAAACTCAGTTCCTGGAGGGCCACAGTCCTGCACAGTTTAGATTTAACCCTAATTAAACACACCTGATCCAGCTAATCTAATCATTTAGGTTTATTTGAAAACTACATGATATGTGTGCTGGAGCAGGGTTAGGGCTACGGCCCTCCAGGAACTGAGTTTGACACTCCTGGGATAGGTCTATCAATCTCAAACTAGTTGTTTTTAATTAAAGGAATCAGTTATTTAGAATAATAAAACATTTGGGCTGTTACCAGGCAAATCAGTATCAACAAACTCATCTTTTAATGCAGAGGAAATGCAGAAGATTCATTGGAAGTGGCATTTAGATGTATTACACTGTTTAGTGCAGGACAAGAATGCATTTAACCTGCAGTTACAAATGCATGAATAATGTTATAATATACAAGACATAAAATGTTGAATACTCATTTGAAATTATAAAAACTTAATTATAAAAAAAAAAAAAATCAAAAGATACTTTAAATGTGAAATTAAAATGGCCAGTATGTGTCAGCAAGTCACTGTTAATAAGTGAGTCATTGCGACTGAACCGAATCATTTAAACGGTTGATTCATTCAGGAACGAAACACTGTCATGTTGCTCAGAGATGCAAAATTTTGCTTTGGTGGCTGTGTTTGGAATAAATTTTTGTTGTAGAAATAGAGCAAAAACAATGGCAATGTGGTGTCTAAAACGCAAGTGTCTTAGTTTACTGTCCTGTTGTAAAAAAAAAAAAAATATATATATATATATATATATATATATTTCATTTCATTTCATTTTGTAATAGTAAAATATTTAAATTTTTTACAAATATAATTTTACTCTGTTCATTTATGTTTTTACTAAACTTTGTACAGTTTTTGGAGGATTTAAATCTTTTACATTTCTATAAATAAATAAATATTTATTTAAATAGGCTTTTTTTTTTAACAAAAAAAGAAAAAAGCATTTCAGGTTAAATTCACTTCATAAAAGACCCAGATTTCTAACTTTCATACATGGGGATACCATGGATAATTTTATAAGGTTTAATCAGAGGTGGAAAGTAACGAATTACATTTACTCGCGTTACTGTAATTGAGTAGCTTTTTTGTGTACTTCTACTTTTCAAAGTAATTTTTTAAATCTGTAATTTTACTTTTACTTAAGTATATTTTGTTTGAAGTATTGTACTTCGCTACATTTTAAAATACATTAATTACTGAGTAAAAAAAAAATCGCTCCCTGGAAGCTATGTCAGTAAATAATGGGCAGGAGGGCAAACTGGCGCTACAATCACGAGAAAGATGCAGACGGACAAAACAGTCGTTAGTGGTGCAGACACCGCTGAAAACGAAACCCCGTCATATTCTGAAGTTGAACTCGAAGGAAATGAAGTGAACCCCTGGCCATATATATACTCTATTATGCTGTGTATGCTGTGCTTGCCTATGGAGACCAAACTAGCAGTTTATAAAATCTCGACAAGACATCAACCCCACGTAAGCATATAGAGGTGAGCTAAATAATTGCGTCATTGCATTGGTGGTTAAAATGAAGCTTTGGCATTTTAGCAAGAGGTTTTGCACAAATTAGCCAAAAAGACTGGTGCGGAGTGTGCGATATATATTGTCTGCGATAATATCATAATTGTTGTTTTAATGATGTACGCGCGCATTTATAGAGTGTTCTTTCACTGTGTGATTCAGTCTGTTGAAATGCATTTAGAATGAAATCAATCAAAATCATTTAGAATCAAAATCACACAAAGAATGCTGTCTTTTCCTCTAAAAATCATAATCACACACACACACACACACACACACACACACATATATATATATATATATATATATATATATATATATATATATATATATATATATATAGATCAGTGGGGATTTCTTTAAGACTGCAAGGGAAGCTCAGCTTCCCCTCTAATGTAAAAAAAAAAACCCCAACGGTCAAATATGTACTATTGTGTATTATGTATTGTGTTAATCAGCTACATGTCGGCTGACTCGATTTTCTTCTCATACATTCTCGTAGCGTCACAGTGCATTTCCCTGTTGAAGCCGAGCGTCCATTGACTTCAATGGGGCTGCTTTGAACAGTTTTTTTCAGTGCTCCGAAGCTAGACGGTCATTGGATAAATGCTGCGATTATGTCCCGCCCACGGACGCTCAGCGTCTCTGGAGGTGAATGAAGACTGGGCTTCCGCGTGATGATTGGAGGATCTGTCGATCTCCTTTTGACTGACAGCGGTCTGCACCATAAGAAGTCGGCGAAGCTGTTTCACGCTCAGTCCCATGATCGCGGATTTCTCAAGTGTATCCGAAAGACAAACTGCGGCAATATTTCTTGATATTTGTAAAATGCAGAACCACCACAAAATTAAATTGGTAACTAAGACAGATTGAAAATGTGCGCGCGCACACACACACACACACACACACACACACACACTCACACAGACACACACACACACACACACTCACACTCACAGAAACACACACACACACACACACACACACACACACACACACACACACACTATACCCATCTAGTGGTTAAAGTGATTTATTAAAATTTTTTAAACTGAATTTCCCCAAAAATGGGCAAAAATCTTACATTATTTGTATATTCAACACAAATGCACATTTTGGGCTGTTATGAAGCGTGCATGAGTGCGGGTTTATTCTGGACCTCTTGAATTGGCTTGTTCTTGCTGCTGGCACTGAAAAGGATGAAGGTGTGTTTCCGAGGGTTAATTTGCAAATATTTTACATACTTTAATCGTTTATACCTGTTGTATTGTCTTCCTGTCTGGGAAATTGATGCATAATTTATTTAGTCACTATTTAGTTTTAAGGAGGTAAAAACAGTCCTTATCAACTTTTGATGACATGGCAGCAGAATTCTATCACATTAATTTGGCAGTGAATGTTTTGGGTGGGTTTTGCAGAGCTTTTGGGCTGGAGATTGTAGACACAATCTGGCAACCCTGAATACAAGTGTCACAAAGTGACAAATGACGCACCAGAACGACATTAACCTCACAGAGCGTGACGAATCAATCCAAAACAGAACTACTCCTCGCCCTCCAACAGTATTGATTCCCATCAGCACGCAGACACACACACACATGTACAGTACCTTCACAAAAGGAGATCCAGTCATCTTGTGCTGACACAAAGTGCTGCTGAGACATTTGCACACCCTTTGGAAGGTCAAAGGTGACGGTTGATTCGGGGAAGGCCGATATGCACTGTTTGGCCAAAGAGCCACTGCAGCCTGATCAGAGAACAAACGTCACATGAGCTTCAACACCGCGGGCCACACATTAATATTCTTGAGTCATGTCACCCACAACCATCTGGACCCTCGGGCCACGGCACATGTCCAAGCACAGGGCAAGATGGTGCGGCTGTCCTTAAGGAGAAACTTAAGGACAGCAACACCTACTGCACAGTACACAGATACAATAGGAGATGCTCTGTTTCACTGGAGTAAGTGTTATTATGAAAATGAAACAACGAGTAACATGCAGTTTAAAGCGGTTTATTAAGTCACAAGACGTGTGTGGTATTGCAGTAGGAATGTCCTGTCAAACAGCAGACAGAGGTGGGTAGAGTACCCAAAAACTGTACTCAAGTAAAAGTACTTCTAGAAATATTTACTCAAGTAAAAGTAAAAGTACTAGTCTTGAATAGTTACTTGAGTAAGAGTAAAAGAGTATCGCATAAAAAATCTACTCAAGTAGTTACTTACTAGTTACTTTGGGTCATATATACTGAGCCTATTTTTATTTAGATATATAGATAAAATGTGTGTATAAATATATACATTTCATCAGCCTTTACTCAAGTCTTCAATGTCACATAATCCTTCAGAAATCATTCCAATATGTTGATTTACTATAAATGATGTTCTTTTTATCATAATCCTAAACAAAATGTCACAGGTTCCAAAAAAATATTAAGAAGCAAAACTGTTTCCAGCACTGGTAATAAATCAATATATTAGATTTATATTTTTAAGGATCATGACTCTGAAAACTGGACTAACAGCTGATGAAAATTCGGATTTGCATCACGAAATAAATTATATTTTAAAGTATGTATTATATATGTATAAATAACCTCTGACACAGAAGAGAGAAAACTCCTCACATGACCAT
Source organism: Carassius carassius (assembly GCF_963082965.1). Taxonomy (NCBI): domain Eukaryota; kingdom Metazoa; phylum Chordata; class Actinopteri; order Cypriniformes; family Cyprinidae; genus Carassius; species Carassius carassius. The sequence goes on from NC_081765.1 coordinate 34,437,729, forward strand.
TAAGTTACAGAACATCTGTCTGTTTACTTAAGTAACAGATATAGGTGACATGCCATAACATATTAAATGTGAATTAACATTGAAAGTCTATGTGATATTAAAACTGCTACTTATCTTTCATTGTTCAGAAAGAGAGCAAATAACATTTACATTATTAAAGATAATTTTCACTGACAGTCTAGATTTCAATCACTCTCAGAAACTCCCATTAAAATCACTGAAACTGTTAACACTGTGAAATCAATATCTTAATTAAAGATTCGTACACACATCTGCACTTTGTTGTTTCTGACGAGAGAATTCGCCAGAATGAGGTATTCCGTCAGTGAGCGAGTGAAGGAAGCACCGGGACTTTAGCGATGACTCATCGGAACACCTCTGATTGGCCAATGCTTTAATAAGCTCAACAGAATCATGTGTGATTGGTTATAATGCGCAGTGCTGTAAAAACACATCTATCTCTGGCTCAGCGCCAGCAAGCGATCACAGATCTGAATTTAGCAGCTGATGATATGACTTGCTGATCGCTCTCACGCGGGTGTGATTGTATTAATATTAATAAAATATTAATCGGCTATTTTTTGTCTTTTGGAAGCTGCATTCAACTTGGTTCCCTTCTGTTATAAGTCACACGTACAACAAACTATAGTTTAATGTCACAGGTATCGTGTACTGTAATCGAATGTAGCCCAAGTTATTACCTGTTAAACAGTAGACAGCACACGCGGTGTTCATCTAATAAGGATCTCCATCGCAAGCAAATAATAGCCTTTGCAGATTTGCTTTCAATTCAGTGCAGATCCATAGCCCCGTTTTCAACGCTGCTGATGTTAAACATTAGAACTCCGAGTGAACCACTTCAGACGCTCAGCGCGTGCGGCAGGGAACTGAACAAATCATTCAAACTGATTCATGAACCTGTTCACTCGTTTGCCAATTGGTTTGATCAAGCCTTTGAACAGAATTGACTCAAAAGAGTGAATCATTCACGAATGGGCATCGCTCATTGCCCAGAGAAAAGTAGACGGCGCATTTGGAATAAACTGAAGCATTTATAACATTTATTGCATTAAGATAAAGTAACGAGAGGAGCGTCGCCCACAGTAACGAAGTAAAAGTACAGATTTTCCCCAAAAAATGTACTCAAGTAAGAGTATAAAGTACCCATCTTTAAATATACTCCGAAAAGTATTAGTTACCCAAAACATTTACTCAAGTAAATGTAACGAAGTAAATGTAACTCGTTACTACCCACCTCTGCCAGCAGACATGCAGTAATGGTGTGGTTTGATGGAGCAGCTGTGCTGAGTCTCGTCTGAAGGGCCGTGAGCCTCATTAGTGCTCCACAAACACTCCACATATTAATGCTGTCTCGTCATTATTAGTCTAAAGCACAGCAGACTCTACAGGTGCCGAGCTGATGATTCCCTCAAGGCTTCCTCCTGTTCGACGTGTCAGGCCACACACCTCCAGATCAATGCTGACCGCGCAGATCCACAGCGATTAAAGCAACAGAGACTCGCCTCCTGAATAATTGAAGGGAACACTTTCAAGACACTTCATAGAAGCAGAGGAAAGACGGAGCGACGGAGCTTACATCTGCAGTCCACGTGTCCACACACACACACACACACTCTCTCACTCACACACACTAGCTCTCTCAAACACGCTCACTCTCTCACTCACTCACACACACACACACACACACACACACACACTCAGTCACTCTCTCACTCACACACACTAGCTCTCTCAAACACGCTCACTCTCTCACTCACACACACACACACACACACACACACACACTCAGTCACTCTCTCACTCACACACACTAGCTCTCTCAAACACGCTCACTCTCTCGCTCACACACACACACACACACACACACACACACACTCAGTCACTCTCTCACTCACACACACTAGCTCTCTCAAACACGCTCACTCTCTCACTCACTAACTCACACACACACTCACTCTCTCTCAAACACGCTTACTTTCTCACTCTCTCACTCTCACACACTCAATCTCTCAAACACGCTCACTCTCTCACACACACTCTAACTCACACACACTCACTCTCTCATTGACACATTCTAACTCTCTTAAACACGCTCACTCTCTCACTCACACACACACTAAAATCACTCTCTCAAACACACTCACTTTCTCACTCTCTCACACACACTCACTCACTCACACACACTCGCTCTCTCAAACATGCACACTCTCTCACTCACACTCTCACACACACACACATACACACACACACACACACACTCGCTCTCTTAAACACGCTCACTCTCTTCACACACACTCTCACTCACTCTCTCAAACACGCCCACTCTCTCTCTCACACACACACACACTCTCTCACTCACACACACACACACACACTCGCTCTCTCAAACATGCTCACTCTCTTCACACACTCTCACTCACACACACTCGCTCTCTCAAACACGTTCACTCTCTTCACACACACTCACACACACTCGCTCTCTCAAACAGGCTCACTCTCTTCACACACACTCTCACTCACACACACTCGCTCTCTCAAACACGCTCACTCTCTTCACACACACTCTCACTCACACACACTCAATCTCTCAAACACGCTCACTCTCTCACACACACTCTAACTCACACACACTCACTCTCTCATTGACACATTCTAACTCTCTTAAACACGCTCAATCTCTCAAACACGCTCACTCTCTCACACACACTCTAACTCACACACACTCACTCTCTCATTGACACATTCTAACTCTCTTAAACACGCTCACTCTCTCACTCACACACACACTAAAATCACTCTCTCAAACACACTCACTTTCTCACTCTCTCACACACACTCTCTCACTCACACACACTCGCTCTCTCAAACATGCACACTCTCTCACTCACACTCTCACACACACACATACACACACACACACACACACACACACACTCGCTCTCTCAAACACGCTCACTCTCTTCACACACACTCTCACTCACTCTCTCAAACACGCCCACTCTCTCTCTCACACACACACACACTCTCTCACTCACACACACACACACACACTCGCTCTCTCAAACATGCTCACTCTCTTCACACACTCTCACTCACACACACTCGCTCTCTCAAACACGTTCACTCTCTTCACACACACTCACACACACTCGCTCTCTCAAACAGGCTCACTCTCTTCACACACACTCTCACTCACACACACTCGCTCTCTCAAACACGCTCACTCTCTTCACACACACTCTCACTCACACACACTCAATCTCTCAAACACGCTCACTCTCTCACACACACTCTAACTCACACACACTCACTCTCTCATTGACACATTCTAACTCTCTTAAACACGCTCAATCTCTCAAACACGCTCACTCTCTCACACACACTCTAACTCACACACACTCACTCTCTCATTGACACATTCTAACTCTCTTAAACACGCTCACTCTCTCACTCACACACACACTAAAATCACTCTCTCAAACACACTCACTTTCTCACTCTCTCACACACACTCTCTCACTCACACACACTCGCTCTCTCAAACATGCACACTCTCTCACTCACACTCTCACACACACACATACACACACACACACACACACACTCGCTCTCTCAAACACGCTCACTCTCTT
>NC_081765.1:34446381-34481381 GCF_963082965.1 Carassius carassius
CACACTCGCTCTCTCAAACACGCTCACTCTCTTCACACACTCTCACTCACACACACTCGCTCTCTCAAACACGCTCACTCTCTTCACACACACTCTCACTCACTCTCTCAAACACGCCCACTCTCTCTCTCACACACACACACACACTCTCTCACTCACACACACACACTGGCTCTCTCAAACACGCTCACTCTCTTCACACACACTCTCACTCACACACACTCGCTCTCTCAAACACGCTCACTCTCTTCACACACACTCTCACTCACACACACTCGCTCTCTTCACACACACACACTCACTCTCTCAAACACGCTCACTCTCTTCACACACTCTCACTCACACTCGCTCTCTCAAACACGCTCACTCTCTTTACACACACACTCGCTCTCTCAAACACGCTCACTCTCTTTACACACACACTCGCTCTCTCAAACACGCTCACTCTCTTTACACACACACTCGCTCTCTCAAACACGCTCACTCTCTTCACACACACTCTCACTCACACTCGCTCTCTCAAACACGCTCACTCTCTTCACACACTCTCACACACACACTCGCTCTCTCAAACAGACTCACTCTCTTCACACACACTCTCACTCACACACACTCGCTCTCTCAAACACGCTCACTCTCTTCACACACACACACACACTCGCTCTCTCAAACACGCTCACTCTCTTCACACACACACGCTCACTCTCTTCACACACACTCTCACTCACACACACTCACTCTCTTAAACACGCCCACTCTCTCTCTCACACACACACACTCTCTCACTCACACACACTCACACTCTCTCATGCTCTCAAACATGCTCACACTCTCTCGCTCACACACACTCTCTCACTCACACACACTCGCTCTCTCAAACACGCTCACTCTCTTGACACACACTCTCACTCACACACTCGCTCTCTCAAACACACTCACTCTCTCACTCACACTCTCTCATGCTCTCAAACATGCTCACACACTCTTTCAAACACACACACACTCTCTCACTCACACACAACCACTCACACTCTCATGCTCTCAAACATGCTCACACTCTCTCGCTCACACACACTCTTTCAAACACACACACTCTCTCACTCACACTCTCTCATGCTCTCAAACATGCTCACACACTCTTTCAAACACACACACACTCTCTCACTCACACACAACCACTCACACTCTCATGCTCTCAAACATGCTCACACTCTCTCGCTCACACACACTCTTTCAAACACACACACTCTCTCACTCACACTCACACTCTCTCATGCTCTCAAACACGCTCACTCTCTTCACCCACTCACACACACTCGCTCTCTCAAACACGCTCACTCTCTTGACACACACTCTCACTCACACACTCGCTCTCTCAAACACACTCACTCTCTCACTCACACTCTCTCATGCTCTCAAACATGCTCACACTCTTTCAAACACACACACACTCTCTCACTCACACACAACCACTCACACTCTCATGCTCTCAAACATGCTCACACTCTCTCGCTCACACACACTCTTTCAAACACACACACTCTCTCACTCACACTCACACTCTCTCATGCTCTCAAACATGCTCACTCTCTCTCGCTTACACACACTCGCTCTCTCAAACACACTCACTCTCTCACTCACACACACACACTCACACTCTCTCATGCTCTCAAACATGCTCACACACTCTTTCAAACACACACACTCTCTCACTCACACACTCACTCTCTCATGCTCTCAAACATGCTCACACTCTCTCGCTCACACACACACTCTCTCAAACACACTCACTCTCTCATTCACACACACACTCACACTCTTGAAGTGTTTCTTGAGCAGTAAATCATCATATTATTCTGATTTCTTTTATTGTTGATGTCAAAGGTTAGGTGTTCAATCAAACGTCAATATTTTAGTGCTAATCTGTCACTGTTACTGTATTTAATACCTGGTCAGTAACTGGTCAGTTGTTTATCCATTGTAAAAACTGTTAAGTCAGTGCAGTTCTCAGTAATTATCTGTGGCTCGAATAAATATCAATGTTTGATAGGGAGAGCAGACTGAAGGTGTTTGTGTGATAATCAGTGCTGGGTCTGAGGTCTCTGGAGGTTCACGCAGCATCAGCTCCATCCTGTGGTTCTTTTGCCGTTTATCCTCAAATCTGTCTGAAAGCTCCTGATTAGGATCAGATGTCTTCATTTACTGACGGTTTGCGTGTTTAATCTAGAGATTTAGCTCCTGCTAGCAGATTACTGGATAAACTTCACCATCTCCTCATCAGACCTGAAACACACACACACACACACACACACACATCAGCTCATCACACACACCTGAAGAGGCTGTTCACATTTGATTCAATTGTTCGGTCCAAACACAAGATCATTTGTTTCATTGTATTGTAAAGTTTAACTGATATTCACATAGAAAACAGATATTTTACATTATAATATTCCACAATTTTTAATTGTGTTTTTAAATAAATGTATCATGCATATGCATAAAGTATAAAAATCCAAAATCACATAATGCATATAAATATATCATGCATATGCATATAGTATAAAAATCCAAAATCACATAATGCATATATATTGCAAAATCTTAATTGCATATACTATATAATGCAGGGGGAGGCAACGTCGGTCCTCCGAGTTCAGCTCCAACCCTAAAAAACAATCCTCACTTCTCATTACATTAGCTTGTTCAGGTGTTTTTGATTAGGGTTAGAGCTAAACTCTGCAGGACATCGGCACATTTACAAAACTACATATTAATATATATATATATATATATATATATATATATATATATATATATATATATATATATTTATTTATTTATTTTTTTTTTAAACAAACTAAAATGATGCAAAAACATTTACATTAAATGAAATATAAATTAAGACTAAGTAGATTTCTGATTTGAAGTAATAAAATTATTAAAACAGAAAACAATAAACTCAGTTGAAAAACGAACAACTATTATATTATTATTTGTAGATTTTAAATCTAACAAACGTCTGACTAACGCAGTATAGGATAATATTGCAGTCTGTACTAGTTATAGCTGAGCTGGTAGAGTATTAAAATAAAATGCAAAGCGCAGACAGAGAGACTCGTCTGATGTCTTCCGCATACGTCACACCAGCCGGAAGTGTCGAGGAGCTCTGCTGCCCCCCCGCGGACACTGCGTTAGCTGCAGCTCAGAGCGAAAATCACGATGCATTCATGAAAATAAAGAGTGAAAAATGGGTTCAATCTAATATCAAGTCTGATAATAAACTACTCTCAGATCAGCCAGTATTAATTTAAAATAACAAAAATATAATGATCAAATAAAATAATCTAAAATCTATCTATCTATATGTATATATTTTAGATATATATATATTTTTTTCTTAAATTATTTTTCTTTAAAAACATATTAAGGGCTAGAAAAATTGCTCTAATTCTAACCTATTATATACTATAAAGTAGAAGTGTATGAGGTCTGATATTGAAGTAAACTCGTGCACATTAAGCAGCTCTGGAAACAATGTTAATCTCCAGTAAATCTCTGAAGGAAGAAAAGCCTCTCAACGTGTTGTTCAGGAAAACCTGCTCATTTTAATAAAGTATGAAAACTATTCAGAATTCCAGTTTTCTGGCCTCACAGAAACATCTTTGTGCAATGAAGACTATTCAGATATCACAATTACATTTAAGGTTTTTTAAAATGGGGTAAATGTTAAATATAAAGGTCAAATAATTGATTAATTAAAAAATGCATAATAACAATAAAAGCATTTTATCAAAGAAGAAACTCTTCAATCATCTTCAATCATCCACAATAGCTTGGTACTTTAATTTATTTTTATTCACTTTAGTTTGGCTAAGCATTTAAGATGTGCACTAAAGCAACATCCCTGAGAGTTTTAATATGATGTATTTATATAAAAACATTAAACACCCGTTCTTTACCCCGGAGTGCACGATTTATTTTTGATAAAGCAAAGTCAAATGCATGTTGTTGCATAAAAACAAGAAAGGTTCCTAACAGTAAGGAAGCACTGCGAATGTGTCAGGGCAGGTGTGGGAATCAGCGCGTTCACAGCTTCCAGGCAGAAAAAGCAGTCGTACCTGATTTACACCAGATTAGCTGCATAGCTCATCTATCAGATTTCACGAGAAAGGAAAGTAATAATCTGTGTGACACCAAACTTAACGAAACAACATTCTTACAGGATGACGAACAGAACAACCACTCAGTTTTCACACATTTCGGACCCAACCTTGAAAGTTTAGTGCTTCCTGAACGTCTTCACATCAGATAGTTGACGTCTGATAAATAATGGAGTGACAGCAGCTGGTTAACGACACTGTCATTTAAGAGCAGCAGTTAATTAGTGCAGTTTGCCAAGTCAGGAATCATTACTCTACATGATTGAGCAAGAGACAGTACAACACCACCTAGCAATCAGCTGGAGCACCATAGCAACTGCATAGCAACACTGACATCACCTAGCAACCAGCTGGAGCACCCTAGCAACTGCATAGCAACACTAACATCACTTAGCAACCGTCTGGGGCACCCTAGCAACTGCATAGCAACAGCAACATCACTTAGCAATCAGATGGGGCACCCTAGCAACTGCACAGCAACACTGATGTCACCTATCAACCAACTGAAGCACCCTAGCAACAGCATAGCAACATTAACGTCACCTAGCAACTGCACAGCAACACTAACATCACCAAGCAACCAGCTAGGGCACCCTAGCAACTGCATAGCAACACTAACATCACCAAGCAATCAGATGGGGCACCGTAGCAACCGCATAGCAACACTGACATCACCTAGCAACCAGCTGGGGCACCCTAGCAACTGCATAGCAACACTAACATCACCAAGCAATCAGATGGGGCACCGTAGCAACCGCATAGCAACACTGACATCACCTAGCAACCAGCTGGGGCACCCTAGCAACTGCATAGCAACACTGACATCACCTAGCAACCAGCTGGAGCACCCTAGAAACTGCATAGCAACACTAACATCATTTAGCAACCAGCTGAGGCACCCTAGCAACTGCACAGCAACACTAACATCACCTAGCAACCGGCTGGAGCACCCTAGCAACTGCACAGCAACACTAACATCACCTAGCAACCAGCTGAAGCACCCTAACAACTGCATAGCAACAATAACATCAGTTAGCAATCAGATGGGGCACCCTAGCAACTGCATAGCAACACTGACGTCCCTAGGAACCAGCTGGGGCACCCTAGCATCTGCATAGCAACACTAACATCACTTAGCAACCGGATGGGGTATCCTAGCAACTGCACAGCAACACTAACATCACCTAGCAACCGGCTGAAGTACCCTATCAACTGCACAGCAACCCTGACATCACTTAGCAACTATCTGGGGCACCTTAGCAACTGCACACAGCAACACTGATGTCACCTAGCAACCAGCTGGAGCACCCTAGCAACTACATAAAAACACCAAACACCACTGACACTCTCTTCAGGAAACATAAACATCCAGTTGGTTTCAATAGTTTGTATTTAAGGAACACTGAGCACATTTTTCACATATATTAATGTTATATTACATCCCTACTGTGTTATTCCCATGTATGTCTGCACTATGTTTGTACTTTCTTCTACACTGGAAGCTCCTGTCGTCAAGACAAATTCCTCGTGTGTGTAAACATACTTGGTAATAAACCTCTTCTGATTCAGATTTTCTGGGTGTTTTAAAATATTATTAATCTACAAGAAGTGCCTAAAATGACTTTTCATTATCAATAAAGGCACTTTAGAGTATGACTGAAAACACATCTGGAATATTAGTATTTGGGATCGCTAGTTATTAGTGATTAAAGTACTATAAAGCTTAGTTTGATAGGTAAAAGTGCATTGCCAATGTGATGGCTCATGAGTTATTAAAAGAACAGTTCACCCTAAAATAATTGAAGTTATTATGGACTCGTATTTTAGTTAAAAACGTCTTGATGGATTTGTGTTCTCAAGGCATTAATTGCTGGACTGGAGAGGCTGCTTGTGGATTAATGTGATGTTTCAGCTCTCGTTCCGACGGCACCCATTCACTGCAGTGTTTGGGGTGAACTGTTCCTTTCCATGGAATCAAACTCCGTCTTAAACCATTTAAACAGCAGGTTTTCTAAACATCACCTACAGTACATAAACACACCGAATCACATTTATAGGATAACAGTCTCAAGACATGTTCGTTCCTGCATCTGGAAGAAGATCATTAAAGGCACAGCGACTAAAACAGGAGAGCAGGAGGACACTCACATGCAACAGCAGCAGGATATCATGACACGCAAAAGTGCATCCGTGAAAATATCCACATCCACATACATTACATCTACATGATTTAAGAGCTTCATTATAATAATACAGTAGTGCATAATTTGATAAAGGAGATGATTGCATTAAAATTTGTTCCAGTTGCTAATCCTCGTCTGTCCTAAAATATAAAAGGTATGTTTATAAAGACCCGAGTACACAAGCTGAAAAATCTATATTATAAATATGTGTAAAATATGACATGATTGTGCTTTTTTCGCTAACACATTACTCTCTAGCTAACATCAACTAACAAGGAGCAATATTTTTAACTAATGTTAACAAATACAACTTAAAATGTTTCAGTAAATTAGGAAATAAACATTAAGACGCATAAACTTTGTAGAAGGATTGTTCTTTGTTAGTTCATGTTCACAAATGAAGGCTTATTTTAAAATGTTACCTTTATTTATCACTTGAGTACTGTTAGATGTATTATTTGTACTATTTGTATATATATTTTTTTTTTCACTACATATATTTTTTTATTAATTTATTTGTATATTTTCAAATTTTGAAACTGAAATTGTTCAGTTTCAGTCAATTTTTTTCATTTGACCATGCAGTAAACAAGCTGCTCAGTTGATCTCAGAGTAATGATGTCTTTGCATATGTCTCTTTTATTCACATTTCCGTCTCAGCCAAACAGGTTGGATATGGGTCTGGATTTGACCGGGCTCTTGAGCGTCTCCTCTCCTTCCTGGTTCTCTCTGAATGATGTGCTGTGGACGATCTGCGTCTTGAAGCGGTTCCTCTGCAGTCTGATGCGGCCGATGGAGGATTTCCGGTACAGAGATTTGGGCCTGGGCTGAGCATCGGCCGTCATCTCCTCAGGGTGGTTTAGTAACCGTAGAGGGTTGAGATTAGACTGCAGGACTTTAGGAAGCTTCCATCGCCCGGCTCCAGATGCGTTCTCTGTGTCAGAGTTCGGACAAGCTCCTACGATGTCCCTGATGTCGCCCGTGACGCTAGCACGGAGGTACTGCGCCGCTTTCTTCCCACTGTAATCCCTCACATCCACATCAGCATCATACGCTCCCACCAGAAGCTTCATGACCTCTTTATGATTGTGCATGGCTGCCAGGTGCAGAGGCGTGTAGCCGGCGCTGGATCGAGTGTTTACATTGACGGTGACGCCGTGCCGTTTGGCAAAATCCACCAGCATTGCGAAAAGCTCGTGTCTGCCTTGCTTGGCCGCCCAGTGCAGACACGTGAACCCCGTGATGAAGTCCTTCTTGGAGATGAGCGTGGGATCACACTCGAGCAGCCTCTGCAGACTGTCCCACTCGCCATCTGCCGTGCACATCATCCACTCGTGTTCCAGTGGGTCTAAAGTTACCGAAGCACAATCCTCGTCCACAGATGACATTCTGAAGTCACTGTTCCTGGCTGACATCTGCCCTTGGGAGTTACGGTGCACCAGTGAGCGTCTCACCTGCATATGCATCACATATTATATGCATGACGTACATTTGGATTATATATTACATCCATTATGTGCATGTGCATTATATAGTATATGCATTATGTGCACATGCATCATATATGCATTATGTGATTTTGCATTATTTAATATATGCATTTGGAATATAAATTATATTTATTATGTACATATGGATTTCATATTATATGCATTATGTGAATTATGTATTTATATGCATTATGTGATTATGGATTCTATACCATATGCATTATAAGCACAATCATTATTACATGCATTATCTGATTTTGCATAATTTATTATATGCATTATGTGCATATGCATTAAATATTATATGCTTTACGTACATTTGGATTATAGATTACATGCATTATGTTCATTTGCATTATATAGTATACGCATTATGTGATTTTGCAAAATATATGCATAATGTGCATTTGGATAATATATTATGTGCATTATGTGCATAATCATTATTACATGCATTATGTGCAAATGCATCATATATGCATTATGTTATTTTGCATTATTTATTATATGCATTTTGAATATAAATTATATTTATTATGCACATTTAGATTTCATATTATATGCATTATGTTCATATGCTTTATATATTTATATGCATCATGTGATTTTGGATTCTATAGCATATGCATAATAAGCACAATCGTTATTACATGCATTATATGATTTTGATCATTTATCATATGCATTATGTGCACATGCATTAGATATTACATGAATTATGTAATTTTTGATAAATGCATAATGTGCACTTGAATTATATATAACATGCATTATGTGCATTTGCATCATATAAGAAGTATGTGATTTTGCATTATTTATATGCATTTGGAATATATATTTCATCCATTATGTACATTTGGATTACATATATGCATTATGTTAATATGCATTATATAATATTTTCATCATTTGATTTGCATTCTATATTATATGCATATTGTGCATTTGGATTACATATTGTATGCATTATAATCATAATTATAATTATATGCATTATGATTTTGCATTATACATTATTTGCATTATGCGCATATGCACATATAGGATATACATTATGTGATTTTTCATTATATATTGCATGCATATGCATCATATTTTATATGCATTGTGATTTTGCCTTATCCATTATATGCATTGTGCACATATGCATTATATATTATATGCATTATGTGATTTTGCATCATATTTGCATTTGTATTATATTGCATAATGTGCATAATCATCACGACATGCATTAATTGCATATGCATCATATATTACATGCGTTATGATTTTGCATTATTAATTATATATTATATGCATTATGAGCATAATGTGCATTTGCACTATTATGTGCATTATGTGTATTTTTACATTGTGTATTATGTGCATTAAGTACTTTTGCATTATATATGGATTATGTTTTTTACATGCATTACATTACTGTATTTGCACCCATCCCACCTGTGGAGAACTGCTCATCATGAGCTCTATGAAGTTCTTGCGGCTGCATTTTGGGGTGCTGCTATCCTCAGGCAGTGCATCATTTGCTCCATCCTCAGAAGAGCCCAGCAGACTCCGCTGAGATCCCCTGGATGTTCTCCGTCGATTAACGATGACCTGTGGCGTGACAGAAGCCCTGCCAACCCCAGCCTCTCCTGTTGACCGGGCATTAGAGAGCTCAGGAGCATTTGGTTTGACATCGTTTCCATGCACAATTTCGTCTTTCTCAATCAGTGCGATGTCCGACACACACAGCTCCTCTTCATCATCTCTCACAGCTTTCAGATCATCGATTCCTTCATGTACGCTGGCGTTCTCTTCGAAATGCAATGCTTTGATTCCTCTGTTGATGTCTTCATCAGCAGCATCATTAAAGGGCTTCTCATCCTGCGCGCGCCCGCTGCGCATCTCCGGGTATCTGTACTTCTTCTTCAAACACACCACTTTCTCCCCGTTTTCCTGCTTCACGTAGGCGATATTGTCCACATAACGCTTAAATCTCTCTTTTAGTATGGCTCGCTTCGTGTTTTCGCTGCTCAGAAAGACTTTAAAATGCGCGACCAAGTCCTTGTTTTTCACTCGCCCCCCGTTTTCCAATAGAAAGTCCAGAACGGATTCTTGCGTGCACTCCGTCGCCATTATATAATGTTTTATATTAATAATAATAATAGATAAGCGAATGCACAAGTCAGCATCTATCTCTGCGCCTGCGTCATTTTGACAAGTTGACACCGTCAAATCGATAGTCTGTGCGCAGGTAAACAGAACACATTGTGTCTTATTAAAAAAAAAACTAGGCTGTAGATGAGGCTGAGTACTTAACGTGCCAGATAGGGGTCGGTAGAGCTTATAAAGATGATGTTTTGCATCCTAGCAACTCTTGGAGAACGGAATCAATAGTGTGAAACTGGAGTACTGGCGCGTTCATTTGGGCTCCGAGGCGCCCGATGTTAACGCGGGAAGCGGCTCCTCGTTGAGCCAAGATGGATTCCAGTCGCACTTGTGGGCGAGTCCAAACTTGGAACGCACCATTTTTCTGGGACGGGGAGAGCGTTGTTGCTCTATTGAGCTTGAAAGGTTTTAATAAATGAAACCTAGTATGATTTATAGCTTTCATTCAGAAGACATCAACGTAAATTGTTAAGAAAGTTCTCGCAAATATATCTGACATCTTAAGTCGTTATATACTTTATATACTATTCAAACAAAACCCTCAGCAATGGTAGAAGCGCTGCTGTTCCCAGTGGTGTGTCGGCTGGAGATTATTGGACGGGGCGGGTCACGGCAACTTTTGACTTTCAAGCGATCCGACATTTCCACCAAAAAAATCGCTTCTTTTCTGCGCACAGATGGCTTCTTCTGATGTGGTTCGACAGATGGTATGTGAGAGATCGATATATATTCCCGGTTCTGAGTTTTTTCTTGGCTGTGTGGAGTTTAGTAGGGACAGCGGGGAAGAGATGGCGTGAGCGCGCTTGGGAGTGTCCCGATTCCGAACTATTTCACTCACGCACGAGTGCGCGCCTCATTTATTCCTCTGTAAAAAAAAAAAAAAAAAAATCGGATTTCTGATTCCGAATCAGTGTATCCGATTTAGCAGTCTGAATGCATTTCTCAGTGAATTATTAATTTACATTAATTAATTAATTTTTATTTTCTGATTTATCAGTTTGAATTTATTGATCTGATTTATGAATCTGAATGTGTGAATATGAGCAGTCCGAATAAATTTCACAAAATCTAAATGAACAAATCCGAATACATTTATCTAATTGATAAATTACTTGTATAATCTGATTTGTCAATTTAAAAAATCGATCTGATTTATGAATATGAATGTGTGTTTGAATGAGCGATCTGAATACATTTATCAATCTGAATACAAGCATCTGATTTAGAAATTTTAATACATTTATAGTTTTTTTTCATGCATTTTACTATTAAAACATTTTTGTTAATTGAATATAAAATACAAGTATTAGACAAAATCTGTTAGTTGCCAAGGCAATATTTACATTGACGCAATAAAATTACAAAAAAACAAAAAAAAAAAAACAATTCATATAAATAAAATAAAATAAATTAATCATAGATAGTGATATAAAAAAATAATAATAATAATAGACAAAAAAAATACATATCACTACAAAATTACTAAAAATGTAACTGAAATGAAAACTGAACGTATAAAAAATAAAAGCTAATTCAAGAATTCATAACTATTATAGTATATAAATAATACTAAAATAATGCTGTTTTCATACAAACATCTAATGAATTAATCTGAAATTATTAATCTGAATACATTCCCCAATGTGAATTAATAATTTAGCTATAGGATGATATTTCTTTTAAAAGTTTACTAGTCAGTTAAATTGTCAAACCGGTTAGAAATATTAGTTTTTTGCATTTATTGCATATATTTATAGTTACATAGAATATGCACTGGATATAAAAAGTTTTTGAAAGTTTTAAAATGAAAAAATGAAGTTCAAATGTAAAATCTCACTGGTTTCTTCCAGGACAAGAACGCGCGTCCGCTGGCTCTGTCAGGTCACGTCGGGTTCGACAGTCTTCCAGATCAACTGGTCAACAAGTCCACGAGTCAGGGATTCTGCTTCAACATCCTCTGCATCGGTAAGAAAACAGATGACGGCGTGCTGAGAGATATGCGAGATGTTCTGGAGGACGCAGTGATTGGTGGAGAGGGCTCATGTGTGCTGTGTGTGTTCCTGCAGGTGAAACTGGGATCGGTAAATCCACGCTGATGGACACGCTCTTCAACACCAACTTTGAGAACTTCGAGTCGTCTCATTTTGAGCCGAAGGTGAAGCTGCGAGCGCAGACGTACGATCTCCAGGAGAGTAACGTTCGTCTGAAGCTCACCGTGGTGAACACCGTGGGCTTCGGCGATCAGATGAACAAACAAGAGAGGTGAAGAAACGTCTGATGTGTTCCACTGCTGCAGGTTTGGAGAAATGTAGCGTTATAAAACTGAGAGTTCCGCTGCTTGATTCTGATTGGCTGAGCCACGTTTGAAGCTGTTGTGAATTACGCTACAAAGTAACACATATGTTTGTTTACTTCTGTGTGTTGCTCGGCAACCGGTTTGTTGCAACCACAATTGTTTCCTTGTTTGGTGGAAGAATACTGTTTTTATTAATATCTTTACACTTTATTTGCCCTTTTTTTGTGAAACCTTTCTATGTATATGGATTAACCGTTTTATAAAAGCAGTAAGTCCCAAGAAGCGGTGTTTAACATTGAAACATTATAACATCTAATGGGTTTTTATTAACTTCACGTCTAATAATGCCACTTGGCACTGGTACTGATCCACCAGCAGCACTTGACACTACTGTGCCTCTAAACTGCTCGCGGGGTTCTTTATGTGCCGTCTCTACTCAAAAGACCAAGATTCCTTGCGAATAGAACATGCGCAGAACACACATTTTGATGGGGGTATGCCGAAACGCGTTTACAAGACCAAATATTCGGGTTAGAAAAGGGGTACCCCAGGTATAATATCCCGGTTTTTAAAAACCGGGATATGAGCATATCCGGGTTTTTGCCGGTGTTTACATGGCCGTGCGCGACCGGGTTATTGCTAATATCCCGGTTTTGAACGGGTTATTGGCTGCATGTAAACGCAGTCACTGTAAACCTCAACTTCACTGGGTTCATTGATTTATTGCATCAGTGTCTCATCAATGGATGCTCTGCAGTGAATGGGTGCCGTCAGAATGAGAGTCTGATAAAAACATCACAATAATCCACAGCACTCCAGTCCATCAGTGAACATCTGGAGAAGACAAAAGATGAAACACATCCAGCATTAAGATGATTTTAACTCAAACACATAGAGTCTATAATCCATAATTTCACTCCAGTAAAAAAGCATCTGCTGTTGTCTCTCACAGATTTGTTTAGAGCTGTTTAAACGCTGCTTGATCTGTGCAGATTTCTCTCCTGATTCAGACCAGAACACTTTTTCACTGGAGGAAGTGTTATTATGGATTATAGACTCTTATGTATTTGAGTTAAAATCATCTTAATGCTGGATGTGTTTCATCTTTTGTCTTCTCCAGATGTTCACTGATGGACTGGAGTGCTGTGGATTATTCTGATGTTTTTATCAGACTCTCATTCTGACGGCACCCATTCACTGCAGTGGTGTGCAAGTGATGCAGTGCTACATTTCTCCAGACACACTGGTTCTGATGTTCTCTCTCTGTGTGTGTGTGATAGTTACCAGCACATCGTGGATTACATCGACACACAGTTTGAGTCGTATTTACAGGAGGAGCTGAAGATCAAGCGCTCGCTCCATAACTATCACGACTCCAGGATCCACGCGTGTCTCTACTTCATCGCTCCGTCCGGACACTCGCTCAAATCCCTGGACCTGGTCACCATGAAGAAACTGGACAGCAAGGTCAGTGTGTGCTTGGGTCAGACGTGATGATTCCTGTCCTCCTGAGACTGAGGAACTCTTCTTCTGCTCGTGCTCCACAGGTCAACATCATCCCCGTCATCGCTAAAGCCGACACCATCTCCAAGAGCGAGCTGCACAAGTTCAAGATCAAGATCATGAGCGAGCTGGTGAGCAACGGCGTGCAGATCTACCAGTTCCCCATCGACGACGAGAGCGTGGCCAAGATCAACACCGCCATGAACGTGAGTCCCCAGATGTTCACACGTGTGTTGTGTGTCATCTATTCCCAAACCTGAGGTTCGTTCATCAGCTGGGAATCATGGGAATGATTGTGCTGCATCATCATCATCATCTTCATCGTGATGAACTGGTGTTAATCTGTGCTCCAGGGGCATCTTCCCTTCGCCGTGGTGGGCAGCACAGAGGAGGTGAACATCGGGACAAAGATGGTGAAGGCCAGGCAGTATCCCTGGGGCGTCGTGCAGGGTGAGCCGGACAGGAAGTGACCTCATGAGAGATGGGGCAAGCCTCCAACCAATGCTCTCTAGAAAATATATCAAAAATATGCACAGGATAAACAGAAACTGTGATCACAAATACTGACTGAGCTCAGAAAACATTGCTGGTTCATGTCCAGTTTACTTCAAACTAAATACCTTGATCTTTAAAAGATTAATGCTGCTGATTTGAATGAACTTGAACATCTTGCTCAGTATTCTCGTCTTATTTCTAATCTAAAACATCCTTACATCAGATGTATTTTTCTTATATATAAAAAATATAGTATGATAAAATTTTATATATATATATAAAATTTCATTTTAACTGAAATATTTTAGTAATTTTGTTACGTTTTTGTCAACTTCAATATTTTTTTAAAATATTTGTCTATATACTGTAATTGTAGTTTTATTTCAGTTTAGTTTCACAGTGTGTGTGTGTGTGTGTGTGTGTGTGTTTCAGTGGAGAACGAGAGTCACTGTGACTTCGTGAAGCTGCGTGAGATGCTGATCTGTGTGAACATGGAGGACCTGCGCGAGCAGACGCACAGCAGACACTACGAGCTCTACAGACGCTGTAAGCTGGAGGAGATGGGCTTCAGAGACACCGACCCCGAGAGCAAACCCGTCAGGTGAGAGACACCTGTTCCTCCTCAGATCTCCAGAGACCCGCTCCAGTCTGAGCACAAGGCCAAGTTACTATGATTTCATTACCGGAGATCGATCAGGAGGTATTATCTGACCGTTTGACCCGATGATTCCTGATGATCAGTGTGTGTTTGGACAGTCTTCAGCAGACGTACGAGGAGAAGCGGCAGGAGTTTGTGGGCGAGCTGCAGAGACGAGAGGAAGAGATGAGACAGACGTTTGTGCAGAGAGTCAAAGAGAAAGAGTCCGAGCTGAAGGACGCCGAGCGAGAGGTACTCTACCACCAGCATTATCTGCCTCTGGGTTCACTCCTGTTACTTTCACATGTTTCTGGTCAGCTCGGCTCATCAGTAGATGATGTCAGATAACTAGTTGATGAGTACTGTGTGTGTGCGTGTGTGTGTGTGTGTGTGTGTGTGTATGTGTGTGTCTCAGCTGCAGGGGAAGTTCGAGCAGCTGAAGCGGATGCATGCGGAGGAGAAGAGCAAGCTGGAGGAGAAGCGCAGGAGTCTGGAGGAGGACATGAGCGTCTTCAGTAAGCACAGAGCTGCCAGTGAACTCCTGCAGGCGCAGACCTTCAACACCAGCAGCAACAACAAGAAGGACAAGGACCGCAAGAAGTGAGTGACACCTCCTGAGAGGAGCACTTCTGAAGAAAAGAGCTCACAGACACAGAACCGGTCTCGAACGCTGAGAGGGCATCAGAAACTGAATAATACTTAAACCCCTCGGATGTGATTAATATCAGTTTGCCATTTCCTCATAATTAAAATAAAATGTTTGACTTGTTTATCAGACCTCTTGATAAAAGAATAAAATAAATAAATAATCTAGAAATAGGTGATCTAGATTTTCATGAATCCTATATTTATATTTATTTAGTTTTGTATTTTTGTCATGTTTATCAGAGCTCTTCATAAAAAAAAATAGGATTGGTATTGGCAAAACATTTATCAGCTCTAGATTTAAATGAATTTGATATATAAATGTTAAAATGTAAAGAAAACTTATATTACCAACTTCGAACAAAATAAAAAATTAAAGAATGTAATTTGTTATAAAAAAAAAATAAAAAAAAAAATCTAATAATTATTGTAAACACAAAAATTTAATATTGGGAAAAAATATTAAATGTATAGTAAATAAATAATATAATATTTAAATGAAAACAAATATTTTAAAAAGTAAATATTAAATGTAATTTAATTCAAAGAAAGATATGTATTATCAATAAAAAAGCAATATTTAAAAAATGTAATTAAAAATTTAATGTAATTTATTATAAATAAAAATATGTACATCAATAAAAAGTGATATTTAAAAAATAATAATTGTAATTCATTATAAATACAAATTAATTATTGAATAATAAACTGGTGAGTAAAATATACAATTTAAAAGTAATAAATAATAATAGTAATTAAAATAATAATTTCCTCAGTTGTTGTTAATATCAGATTGGCATGAAGATTTGTTTTCTCTTTCCTCATAATCTCAGTATTGATCATTTTTGTGTAAGCCTGCCGTTTTAATATGTATATATTTTAAAACTAATATTTTTTGCCCTTTTTATTTTAACCAACCTACACACAGCCTACAATGATATTTGTAACTGCATGAATATTGCATATTTAGATGTGAAAATAAACTGCTGAATCAAATCTGAACACTAAAATGACACTGAATCCTAATAATAAAAGGCTGATGTATGTCTGTGGTCCTTCAGCTCTGGATTCATGTGAAGACGAGGCTCCAGCAGAACTGCACCCATCACAGAGGCATGTTTACACACAGCAGTGTTATTAATGGACATGGACCAGCATTGACGGTACTGTATCAGCTCAGTCTTACTTCTGAAGAACAGCTCACGTCTTCACTTCACTTCAGTGCCTACAAACAGAAATGAGCACAATGCAAAGATTCGTCACAGAATATACATGTTAATCTACTATTTTTACTGGTTAAGTGTGTGATTATTCTGCTTGAGATTTGTGTTTCTATGGTTGAGGGCTAAAAATATTTACCGGAAAGATATTATAGTAATGTACCACAAATGTTTACCTTTTTGCATTTATTTTCCACATTTTATACCCGTATGTTATCTGTTTTTAAACAGTGTTATTTTGGGTGATGTTTTAACCAAATAAACTTGTATTTTTCTGCAAGTTGTATTTCTTGTGTTTTCTGAGAACTGAAACAAAACTTGTGACTGAAACATGTTCTCGGTGATATTCATGTGTTATATCATACATAATAAAGGACATATTTCATGAATATTTCACAATATTGTTTCAGTTACTTAATGGAATTATTTGACAAATGAATGAGCTGATATTTATTTACATTTAAAATAACTAAATTGCAGCGCTAAAAAGAAAATATGTAAACTGAAATCATAACTTCACTCTCAGTGCTCAGTTGCTTTTATTGAAAAGTGTAGAAATCGTGAAACTTTTGGAAACAAAAAGAATCACGGTTTAAGTTAACGTATCATTAAACATTTTGAAACAAGCAGCTTTGTCTTAATAACAGCATAAATAATGAACATGTCTTGCTGAGAGAAAAAAATTCAGAAAAGAAAGTCAGAATTGCGAGATATTAACTCGCAATAGTGATAACAGTGAGGGGAAAAAAGGCAGAATTGCAAGAAAAAAAGCTGTAAAAATCAGAATAGCGAGATATTACCTCACAAATTTGAGGAAAAAAGTAAGAATAGCGAGATTTAAACTTGCAATAGTGAGAAAAAAAAGTCGGATTTGCCAAAAAAAAAAGGAAAATTTGCGAGAAAAAAAACGCTGAGAAAAAAAAGTCATAATTGTGAACTTACGAGGACAAAAAGTAAAATTTGCGAGATATAAACTCGAAATTATGAGGAAAAAAAGTCAGAATTGTAAGATATAAACGTGAAATTACGGGGGAAAAAAAGTCAGAATTGTAAGATATAAACGTGAAATTACGGGGGAAAAAAAGTCAGAATTGCGAGATATAAACGTGAAATTATGAGGAAAAAAAGTCAGAATTGTGAGATATAAACGTGAAATTACGAGGAAAAAAAGTCAGAATTGCAAGGAAAAAAAGTCAGAATTGTATGATATAAACGTGAAATTACGGGGGAAAAAAAGTCAGAATTGCGAGATATAAACGTGAAATTACGAGGAAAAAAAGTCAGAATTGTAAGATATAAACGTGAAATTATGAGGAAAAAAAGTCAGAATTGTGAGATATAAACGTGAAATTACGGGGGAAAAAAAGTCAGAATTGCGAGATATAAACGTGAAATTACGAGGAAAAAAAGTCAGAATTGTAAGATATAAACGTGAAATTATGAGGAAAAAAAGTCAGAATTGTAAGATATAAACGTGAAATAACGGGGAAAAAAAGTCAGAATTGCAACATACAAACTCGAAATTATGAGGAAAAAAGTAAAATTTGCAAGATATAAACTCGAAATTACGAGGAAAAAAAGTCAGAATTGTAAGATATAAACGTGAAATTATGAGGAAAAAAAGTCAGAATTGTAAGATATAAACGTGAAATAACGGGGAAAAAAAGTCAGAATTGCAACATACAAACTCGAAATTATGAGGAAAAAAGTAAAAATTGCAAGATATAAACTCGAAATTACGAGGAAAAAAAGTCAGAATTGTAAGATATAAACGTGAAATTACGAGGAAAAAAAGTAACATTTTCAAGATATAAATGTGAAATTACGAGGAAAAAAAGTAAAATTTGCGAGATATAAACTCGAAATTACGAGGAAAAAAAGTCAGAATTGTAAGATATAAACGTGAAATTATGAGGAAAAAAAGTCAGAATTGTAAGATATAAACGTGAAATAACGGGGAAAAAAAGTCAGAATTGCAACATACAAACTCGAAATTATGAGGAAAAAAGTAAAAATTGCAAGATATAAACTCGAAATTACGAGGAAAAAAAGTCAGAATTGTAAGATATAAACGTGAAATTACGAGGAAAAAAAGTAACATTTTCAAGATATAAATGTGAAATTACGAGGAAAAAAAGTAAAATTTGCAAGATATAAACTCGAAATTACGAGGAAAAAAAGTCAGAATTGTAAGATATAAACGTGAAATTACGAGGAAAAAAAGTCAGAATTGTAAGATATAAACGTGAAATTATGAGGAAAAAAAGTCAGAATTGTAAGATATAAACATGAAATTATGAGGAAAAAAAGTCAGAATTGTAAGATATAAACGTGAAATTACGGGGGAAAAAAAGTCAGAATTGTAAGATATAAACGTGAAATTACGGGGGAAAAAAAGTCAGAATTGCGAGATATAAACGTGAAATTATGAGGAAAAAAAGTCAGAATTGTGAGATATAAACGTGAAATTACGAGGAAAAAAAGTCAGAATTGCAAGGAAAAAAAGTCAGAATTGTAAGATATAAACGTGAAATTACGGGGGAAAAAAAAGTCAGAATTGCGAGATATAAACGTGAAATTACGAGGAAAAAAAGTCAGAATTGTAAGATATAAACGTGAAATTATGAGGAAAAAAAGTCAGAATTGTAAGATATAAACGTGAAATAACGAGGAAAAAAAGTCAGAATTGCAACATACAAACTCGAAATTATGAGGAAAAAAGTAAAATTTGCAAGATATAAACTCGAAATTACGAGGAAAAAAAGTCAGAATTGTAAGATATAAACGTGAAATTACGAGGAAAAAAAGTAACATTTTCAAGATATAAATGTGAAATTACGAGGAAAAAAAGTAAAATTTGCGAGATATAAACTCGAAATTACGAGGAAAAAAAGTCAGAATTGTAAGATATAAACGTGAAATTATGAGGAAAAAAAGTCAGAATTGTAAGATATAAACGTGAAATAACGGGGAAAAAAAGTCAGAATTGCAACATACAAACTCGAAATTATGAGGAAAAAAGTAAAATTTGCAAGATATAAACTCGAAATTACGAGGAAAAAAAAGTCAGAATTGTAAGATATAAACGTGAAATTACGAGGAAAAAAAGTAACATTTTCAAGATATAAATGTGAAATTACGAGGAAAAAAAGTAAAATTTGCAAGATATAAACTCGAAATTACGAGGAAAAAAAGTCAGAATTGTAAGATATAAACGTGAAATTATGAGGAAAAAAAGTCAGAATTGTAAGATATAAACGTGAAATTATGAGGAAAAAAAGTCAGAATTGTAAGATATAAACGTGAAATTACGGGGGAAAAAAAGTCAGAATTGTAAGATATAAACGTGAAATTACGGGGGAAAAAAAAGTCAGAATTGCGAGATATGAACGTGAAATTATGAGGAAAAAAAGTCAGAATTGTGAGATATAAACGTGAAATTACGAGGAAAAAAAGTCAGAATTGCAAGGAAAAAAAGTCAGAATTGTAAGATATAAACGTGAAATTACGTGGGAAAAAAAGTCAGAATTGCAAGATATAAACGTGAAATTACGAGGAAAAAAAGTCAGAATTGTAAGATATAAATGTGAAATTACGAGGAAAAAAAGTCAGAATTGTAAGATATAAACGTGAAATTACGGGGGAAAAAAAGTCAGAATTGCGAGATATAAACGTGAAATTACGAGGAAAAAAAGTCAGAATTGTAAGATATAAACGTGAAATTATGAGGAAAAAAAGTCAGAATTGTGAGATATAAATGTGAAATTACGAGGAAAAAAAGTCAGAATTGCAAGGAAAAAAAGTCAGAATTGTAAGATATAAACGTGAAATTACGGGGGAAAAAAAGTCAGAATTGCGAGATATAAACGTGAAATTACGAGGAAAAAAAGTCAGAATTGTAAGATATAAACGTGAAATTATGAGGAAAAAAAGTCAGAATTGTAAGATATAAACTTGAAATAACGGGGGGAAAAAGTCAGAATTGCAACATACAAACTCGAAATTATGAGGAAAAAAGTAAAAATTGCAAGATATAAACTCGAAATTACGAGGAAAAAAGTCAGAATTGTAAGATATAAACGTGAAATTATGAGGAAAAAAAGTCAGAATTGCGAGATATAAACGTGAAATTATGAGGAAAAAAAGTCAGAATTGTAAGATATAAACGTGAAATAACGGGAAAAAAAAGTCAGAATTGCAACATACAAACTCGAAATTATGAGGAAAAAAGTAAAAATTGCAAGATATAAACTCGAAATTACGAGGAAAAAAGTCAGAATTGTAAGATATATAAACGTGAAATTATGAGGAAAAAAAGTCCGAATTGTAAGATATAAACGTGAAATAACGGGGGAAAAAAGTCAGAATTGCAACATACAAACTCGAAATTACGAGGAAAAAAGTCAGAATTGTAAGATATAAACGTGAAATTATGAGAAAAAATTTAACAATTGTGAGATATAAATGTGAAGTTAAGAGGAAAAAAAGTAAAATTTGCAAGATATAAACGTGAAATTACGAGGAAAAACGTAAAAAATTGTGAGATATAAACGTGAAGTTAAGAGGTAAAAAAAGAAAAAATTGCTAGATATAAACTCGAAATTACGAGGAAAAAAAGTCAGAATTGCGAGAAATGTGAAATTATTAGGAAAAAAGTTAAAATTGCTAGATATAAACTTGATTGCGAAATTTACTATGATTTAAATATTTTAGTTGTTTCCAGCAACGTTACTTCAAGAAGTCTGGACGAAGCTGTCGAGTTTACCATCGAGATCAGTAAGTTATGAAAACATCGTCTTTATTAGTTCAACTGTTTATAAGTTCCTGTTTGAAGCTGTTATTCTCTTACGCACGAGGTGTTCGGTGTCATTCACGTAAATCATCTCAATCTGCTAGATTAATGCA
This sequence comes from Carassius carassius, assembly GCF_963082965.1. Lineage (NCBI taxonomy): Eukaryota > Metazoa > Chordata > Actinopteri > Cypriniformes > Cyprinidae > Carassius > Carassius carassius. Next base: position 34,468,073 of record NC_081765.1, read on the forward strand.
CAAACTAAAAGCATTGTTAATTTATTTCAATTAATGTTTTTTTGAATAGCACTTTTTACAATACAAATCTTTGCAAAGCAGCTTCACAGAAAAGTAGTTTCTACAATAAAAAACTAAATATCACAAACTAATAATCAGTTAATAGAAACAGAATTGAGCTCTTTAAATGGACAAACAGTTACGAAATCTTCTGTTGTTGATGTCAAAGGTGGTAAAACCGAATAATAAAATCATACACATTTTCTAAATAAATAATTGTAAAAATAAAATTCGTTTAGCATTAAAACAGGCTAAATTAAATAAGACAAAAATGTCCTAAGGACATCCACAAGGGTTAATGTCCATTATTAATGTATATTTTTCTGCATATTTCTGTTATATACCCATTCAACAGGAGTGAATTTAGATTAAGATTAAAGATTAGATTAGATTAAGATTAAATTTATTTAAAAATCAGATGTGCAATATTACACATTCAGATATCTGATCTCACGGCTGTTTAAAACAATTTTTTTTTAATTATTATTGTTGTTATTTATAATAGTAACAAGTTAACAAAGGCAAGATATAAGATTAATAATACATTATTTATAATCAACGGGAAATATAATCCATGCATTGTATTCATTGTGTAAAATAAATAATCTTAAAAGGTATAACCACTAATAACTAAATATTCTAATACATTAAAACTTGTTATGATTACTCATGAGATGACACGACATATTATGCGGTTTTTTATATTTATATAATACATTATGCATTCACTATAACGCCTTAAGAATACTCTCATAATGTGTCATAAATATGGGCTGCATATGTTCCCCCCCAAAAAAACCACCTTGTATTTTCCAGAAGCCATCATTGTGATGGTTTTGTCAAAATCCAGAATTTCTCAGCTCTCCTTGTCCGTATTTGATGATGAATATACTTTGGTTCAATGAGTGTTCAGTGTGGACGGGTCAGCCTTCTGAAATACAAAGCAGTGTCCAACAAAATGACATTTTCACGCATTGCTTGTCGCAGCTTGTTAGGACATAAACTCAGATTGACGCAGATGAGATACCTTTCATCGCTGTTGGACTATCATTGAATTATTTCCCGGGATCGTGGTCACTTCCTGTGTCTTGGGGGGAATCTCGAGTGTGGTGTGGCCTGGAGTGAATGGAATAACCTTGGAATAATCGTCTGCATTTGCATTTAGATAGTCAGGCTTTGACAGCCGTCTTGAGCGACTCTTCTCAGCGTTCAGCGGGAAATTGGTTTGTTACTTCAGTCTGCTGCGTAAGATTTGAAATTTCCAATTACAAGACCACACTCCGTTCGGGAGAAGAGATGTGACACTTCTAGGATGGAGCATGCGGAAAACATGGAGAGAGAGATAGAAACAGCTGAGAAAGAAACAGACAGGTCATGATCCAATAAGAGCAAAAGTCTTCACACGGTACTAGTTTAATAAAGAACAGAGCTGAAATCACCATGAGATGAGTGGAACCACTTCATTAAAAGTCGTTGTTTTCAATGAAACGCAGATGCTTCTCTGCAGAGCGACCTCTGTGTTAAACAGCACTTCTCCAATTAGTAATCAGTCCAACAGTAATGAATCCAATTAGTGGAATCGACTCTTATTACGCTGTGACTGGATTAATAATTGTTCTGAGGGATTCATTTAATGTGCATGAGACAAACAGCAGATTCCCAGAGAGAGCTGTCTTATGAGGGTTTACTGTGTGTCAATAACTCCATGAATCGTGGTTTAAGTCAAAGGCATTTATTGCTAAAATGTACTTGACAAACAACGAAACAAACCACATTATCATCTTAATCAGTATAAGACAATGTGTAAGTGAAAACAATGTCAAATTCCAGAGAACAAGTGCTTGAGGAAATATTCCCCAACATCTCCAATCTAGCACCAATAGCATATAAATATGTCATCATATAGAGCTTCTTCATTCAATGCAGTCAATGTACGATCAGCTCATGCTGATTATTTATGATGTTATTTTAAGCACAAAACAAGATTTGCACGCCAGAAATCCCCCTCTTTGTGTAAAAATAGCATCACAGCGTGAGTAAATAATGGCAGAATGATCATCTGAGGGTGAATTATTCCTCTTTTCAGAAGCAGGAACCCATGACTGTCCTTCATCTCCAACATGGAGACCAACGTGTGCTTGTCTTTTGGCGAGCAAAATGTCACTTGTGCCGAAACTCCAAGTGAGAAAGAGATGGCACCATGATCAAATCCATAATGATTTGATACAAGAGCACGACATACAGACCATGAGATTAAAAACACTGTAAGAATCCATCCAAAGAAATAGAAACGAAGCCAGGAGTCACTGGTGGATGAATCATCTTGTGCTTATGAAGAACCAGCATCCAAGAACATTGACTTCAATGCTGTATCATGTGGAAACAATCCATGTGCTCTCGACTCAATCATCCGTATCCTCTACGGATCCAGAAATGTGTCTCAATAAGATCATCAGCACCTTCAGATGCTTCTTCTGTGCTTCAGCCTGCAGTGTAACGGGCCGTTTACTATGGAAGCCTGATTCGGCCACTCAATAAAAAGTATCAAATGGAGTTTTTTCCTCGCAATTGCATTGCAATCCCAATTGTGGGAATATCGCAACTTTGAGCAAAAAGTCAGAATTGCGAGATGTAAACTTGAAATTACGTGAAATGTCAGAATTGTGGGAAAATCAGAATTGCGTGAAAAAGTCAGAATTGTTTGAAAAAGTCAGGATTGCAATATGTAAATCCGCAATTGCAAGAAAAATATCAGAATTGTGAGAAAATCAGAATTGCAGGATGTGAACTCACAATTGTGAACAAAATAGTCAGAATTGAGCTATATAAACTTTTGTAAGAAAACAATTGTAAGAAAAAAGTTAGAATTGCAATTTATAAACTTCCAATTGCGAGAAAAATGTCAGAATTGTGAGAGAAAAGTCAGAATTGTGGGAAAATCAGAATTGCGAGATATGAACTCGCTATTGCGAGAAAAATGTAAGAATTGTGAAAAAATATCAGAATTCCCAGAAGTAAACTTGGAATTGCAAGAAAAAAGTCAGAAGTGGGAAAATCGGAATTGTGAGATATAAACTCTTAATTGTGAAAAAAGTCAGAATTACGAGAAAAAGGTTGGAATTGTGAGATATAAACTCGCAATTGAAAGAAAAATGTCAGAAGTGGGAAAATCTGAATTGTGAGATATAAACTCTTTAATTGCAAAAAAAAGTCAGAATTACGAGAAAATGGTTAGAATTGTGAGATATAACCTCGCAATTGCGAGAAAAAAGTCAGAAATGCAATATGTAAACTCAAAATTGCAAGAAAATTGTCAGAATTATTGGAAAATCAGAATTGTGAGATAAGTCGCAATTGCGAGAAAAATGTCAGAAATATGAGAAAAAAGTCAGAATTACGAGAAAAATGTCAGAATTGCGAGATGTAAACTTGCAATTGTTAGAAAAATTGAATTGTGAGATATAAACTAGCAATTGTGATAAAAATGTAAGAATTGTGAAAAAATATCAGAATTGCCAGAAGTAAACTTGGAATTGCAAGAAAAAAGTCAGAAGTGGGAAAATCTGAATTGTGAGATATAAACTCTTAATTGCGAAAAAAGTCAGAATTACGAGAAAAAGGTTGGAATTGTGAGATATAAACTCGCAATTGCAAGAAAAATGTCAGAAGTGGGAAAATCGGAATTGCAAGATTTAAACTCGCAAAAAAAAAGTCAGAAATATGAGAAAATGGTTAGAATTGTGAGATATAAACTCGCAATTGTGAGAAAAAAAGTCAGAAATGCAATATGTAAACTCAAAATTGCAAGAAAATTGTCAGAATTGTTGGAAAATCAGAATTGTGAGATAATTCGCAATTGCGAGAAAAATGTCAGAAATATGATAAAGTCAGAATTACGAGAAAAATGTCAGAATTGCGAGATGTAAACTTGCAATTGTTAGAAAAATTGAATTGTGAGATATAAACTACCAATTGTGATAAAAAAGTCAGAATTGCAAGATAAAGTGTCGCAATTAGCTTTTAAAATTTTTTATTCAGTGGAAATGGGCTTCCATAGTTCTCATAGGACACGTGCGTGTGTTAAAAACATCTGCACACTTGAATGTTTATATTCCTGATGGTGTCCTACGGTGGAATGCAATGCAACGGCGTCAGTCTAGAGCGTCTGCACATCAGAACAGTACAAACAGAACAAGAACACGTCCTGTAAGCTGCCGTCTCCGGACTGATTTCACACACAAGAACACGCCAGCACACATGCACCAGGAGAGACGGCGTATTTCATTTAACACCAATGAAAAAACTCACTTAAAACCAGATTTAAAAAATGATGTTGGCAGAGAAAGCCTCAGAGTTTGAAGCAGTTGTAAAAGAGGCCATCATTCTAATGAATTTACATCTTCAGCACTTCCTGTTTTCTGCATTTTTTTTCTTTTGTTGTTGAAAAAAATTGGCATTTTAATGTTTTGTTGGCTGAAGAGCAGCTCCTCTAATGTAGATAAGTCCTCATGATGATGCTCAGCAGCCAGAAACACACTCTACACAAGGACAGGAACAAAACTCTCACCAGTTACACCAGTGATATTACCATTCGCTAATTATTCATGTTGGTTTATTAATGTTTTGAAACAGCTTTTTTTTTTTATTTCAGTTTGAATTTTCCTTTCAATTATTTATTTGCTTTTGTGATTTTTATTAGATTTTTAGTTCTTTCTTTTTTCTTTTTTCTTTTTATGTTTTTTTATTTTTCCATTTCCGGTAATTTTAGTGCTTCAGCTGCAAACATATTTCACTTATCTTTCAATGCAACATATCTAAAATTTGTAACATTTATATTTGACTTGTTTAGCTTTAAAGTCACCATGAAATCAAATTTGATAATTTTTTTTTATTTTTTTATTTTTTACTGCAGTGTTTATTATAAATTATTTATCAGTAAAAAAAAAAAAAAGTATGCTCCAATCAATTCCTGACAAACCCCGTCCTACTTTTTTTTTTTTTTTTTGTTAAAAAAAACCATTTCACTCATATTGGAGAAAAGAATTCAAAGTGTAATTTCAAGCCGACTTTACCAAATCTGCTTATATATATTATTAGGTATATAATATTAACAATATTTTAGATTTAGTAAACGATAATAACCCTGGGGTGAACCATATTCTTCTACGGTCAGTTTCTTCTTTCAGATCATGAAAGAGCAGCAGTTCTGAGTGAGTTATAGTTCAAGTGTTTGATGCTTATATCTGAATCCTCCTCAGTAACAGAAGAGCACATTAAATATGATCGTAACGCGTGTAAAGTCTGTTTCTGGCACACTGAGCACATGAACAGTTGATGAATCAAGGTGAAAAGAGCTGAGGAGCAGAAACAGAGATCAGACCTCGAGAGCAACGCTCAGTAAACTAGAGACAGATCATGTCCAGAAACCAGCATGCACATCCCATGATTCTCTGGGAAAGACAGAACCGGCATAGAAACCAATAAAACTAGTTTTCACAAAGAGTTTCACTGTAAACATACTTCCATTATAAATCTCAGCGTGAGCCAATCTCAGCACAACTTGTCCGGGTCATTTTTCAGTCCAAAACCAAAAGAAAGAAAAATTTTACATACTACAAATCAAACGACTCTTCCGCTCACCAAGACTGTCTTTATTTGATCAAGAATACTGTGTTACTTATTACAATCTAAAAATGGATCAAATATTTTTCTTATTTTAAAATATAATTTCTGTGATGCTCCGCTGTATTTTCAGCATCATTACTCCAGTCTTCAGTGTCACATGATCTTCAGAAATAATACTATTAAATATATATATATATATATATTTTAATATAGCCGTGATGAGCATTTTATATATATATATATATATATATATATAATTTAATAATATATAAATAAAAAAATATATAATATTATTGTGACAATTAAACAAATTGAACACATTTAACATATTTCCTGTAATGCATTATTTTTTTTATTTGAATGAGCATAAAGCCATGACTACACTAATACTAACCTGACGTATTAATATTTTACGACTTAAATAATATATATATTTTTTTTTGTATGATAATTATTGAAAAAAAATTGACGTAATTATTTTTTTTTATTTGAATATTTTTTCTGTTGATTTTGGTGTGAGATATGACCCTCTTGCAGGTTTTGTGAGACGCATCACTCTTCATTCACATTCACGTGCTATAGATCACATCATCATTCAGATTACAGAACTGAAGGAGCAGCTTCTCTGCGGGATCTGATGGCAGTAGAGATGCTCGTCTTCATCAGGAGATTCCTCTGGAGATGGAGACGGTCGGCTGGTGTTTGTGCTCTTCTAGAAGCTCTCCACGAAGCTGCCGGGGAAGAGTCCCGTGCGGCCGGTGCGCTGAAGCGTCCCTTTGTACCAGCCGTCCTCTCGCTTCTTGTGCACGAAGACGATGTCTCCCTCCTTCAGCTCGATCTCGGCTTCGCTCTGTGGCGGATATGGGACGAGAGCACGGTACCTGAGACACACCACAACACCAGACGCTCAGAGGATGATAACAACATTCACACAACACCAAACTCTCAAACCAGAACCGGAATATCTGCTTCTGTCTTCCACAAAAATAACAGTTAATTAGCACAAGGGTTCGAATTTAGTAAATGTTCAGTAAAACTTCTCTTATGCTTACTACATCTGTGTTCGTTTTATCAAAAATACTGTATACATTTTTAAATATCATTACAGTTTAAAATAAGTGAATCTGTGTTAAAGTGTAATTTATTTCTGTGATGCTCCGCTGTATTTTCAGCATCATTCCTCCAGTCTTCAGTGTCACATGATCTTCAGAAATCATGATAATATGATGATTTACTGCTCAAGAAACACTTTTTTTGGAAATAGTCATATACTAATTTGAGGTAAGTAGGATTTAAACATTTTTTAAATGTATGCTTTTATTCATCAAGGATGCATTACAGTAATGACATTTATAATGAACTTTCTGTTCATCTGTGAATCCTGAGAAATAAAATGCATCAGTTTCCACACAAATATTGAGCAGCACAACTGTGTTCAACATTGATAATAATCAGAAATGTTTCTCAAGCAGTAAATCTTCATATTTTCATGATTTCTGAAGATCATGTGACACTGAAGACTGGAGGAATGATGCTGAAAATACAGCGGAGCATCACAGAAATAAATTACACTTTAATACAGATTCACACAGAAAACAGCTGATTACATTCTAATAATATTTTAGTATTTTACTGTATGGTTGATCAAATAAAATAGACTTCTTTCATTGATTTTTGTCTTCTTCAGATAATAATGACTAATTTCAATACTAGTAAACGCACCAGATATTTCAGTCCACAAGAGGGCGCCAAAACAGCACCGAAATCTCATCTTTACATCCTAAAGTCATGCATTCAAATGTGATTCTGATCTTGAATGTGCTGAGTGTTTGAGTTGTGCTGGTGGTCAGGAGCAGGGACTCGCCTCTCTCGGGATAAAGGCTTGGGTTCGGGCCGGACGGCCAGTGGTGAGGACGAGGAACAGGACTGTCTCGCCGGAGGAGACACAGAGAAGCTGAGGTCCAGCGAGCCGCTCTTCCTCTGCAGCGGCTCCATGCTCATGGCTCCGTGCATCTCGCTCTCGATGGGGCAGGACCCGGCTCGTCCGTGACCCCCAGCCATGGCCCCCTGCACCGACTCGTGGGTCGGCGACATGGACGGAGGAGAACGAGACTTCTTCTTAGCTGCAGCTCCGGAGAGAAGCTTGAGGAGACCGCTGCTCTTCTTCTCTTTCTGTGAGACACAGTCACAAACACATCTGCATGATCCAGACGCTGGAAGAATCACTCTCACACGCTCTAACAGCTCGACTCATATAAGTGATGACAGAAATGTATTACTATTGTACAGCAGAATGTACTTCTCTCAGTAATAATAATTATAATTGTAATTTTTCTAAGGAATATCACACGGATGTTCTTCCATGCATTGTGCACCCATTACAGTTTAAAAGATTAATTTAAAGTTAATGTTTTATGCCATCCTTTGATTACCACTGTTTTTGATCATACATTTTTTTATAAAATCATGAATCCAGAAAAATTAAAGCACAACTGAATTTTTGGTATTTTTGGGGGGCCCTATTATTGTAAAAACAATAAATAAATAAATAAAAATGAACTAAATTAATGAAATAATAATTTCTAAAATTAAATAATAAAGTATTTTATTGCTAAAGTTTTCAGAATTTTTTTAAATTGTTAGAAAGTTATTAAAACATAATACATTTTTTTTTCCTTGAAATAAAAAAAAACAGATTTCAAAGGGCCCTATTATTGTACAAATTTTAAGAAATTATTAAATGCTTTTAAAAGACTGAAATTGAATTACATTATTAAAACAGAATCCAGAAAATTTTTAATGAAATCCAGAGAATGTTAATTAATTTTGGAAAAATAAAATGATTTCATAGGGACTTATTATTATTATTATTTTTTATTAAAACACAATCAAGAAAAATGGAACCCAGAGAAAAAAATAAATAAATAAAAAAATCTATTTCAGGGCCCTATTTTTGTAAAAACTGTAATAAAATATTATAGTTTTATGAACTCAATTGATGAGACAGGCTTTTTGATTATTAAAATTGCATCAAAATATCAAAAACTGAATGCATAAAAATTAAAACATAAACAAATCTGGGTACAAATAAAACTGATTGCATATGACCCTATTAAATGTAAACATATTCATAAAATATTCAGTTGGTAAAGTTTTAAAAATTCAGTTGATGAAAAATTATTTTTAGATATTAAATGACTTAATGATAGTTTCAGATACGAGACATTTTTCACTAGCCTCCATCTGTTTCTGTTACCTGGAATCATTCATATATCGTTCATATCATTGAAGGCTCGTTACAGTAGTTAAAGCATCAGGTGTTACTGCGAGAGATTACTATCATCGTAAATTCTTCATGTCTATAACACCGCTTTAAGAACATGTTTGTGTTGTATGTTATAGATGACATGACAAGAAGCATATGAGAGATGACTGTGAGGACCATCAGCCGATCTCAGATGCAGAACACAGGATTTATTACACTTGTCATGACTCTTGATCCACGTGACCGAATCCCTAGACGTAATAATTCACTACATGTACAGTATGCTGACTGTGAAGCCAAAGTAATGGCAACATTTCAGCATGCAAACCATGTGTTTCTCAGCTAAAGGTCAGCTCTAACTGTCCCATATCAAACTTTTTTGTGCTTTCTGCAGTGCATGAGGCTGGATGGTTCTTAAGTAAAGAGCAGGCAGTGATGAAGAATGTAGTTCATAGTCATTTTTCCCTGCTATCAAAGTCAATAGGGACAAACAGCTGTTTAGTTCGTTTGTGTTCTGCACAGAACAGGTTTGGGAGAACATGAGAGTGAGTAAATAATGACGGGACTCTAACTACTCTTTTAATGACGAGCAGCAGCATGTTTAGTATTAGACTGCTGTCACTTTAAGACCTACACACATCTGACATATTACAATTATCCATAAAAATATCGGTATCGATATCGGCAACACTTGAAAGTACTTGGTATCGGATCTAAAAGTTCATTAACAGCCCATAGTTACCACATGAGCTCACGCGTGACCTCCAGACTGAAACACAATAACCACAATACACCTGAGACTGTGTCATTGTTTGGTCACCACTAGATGTCCAACGTCAAATCTGTGTCGGACACCATTAAAATCTGTTCTAAATTCTGATTAATTTCCCCCCCCAAATGCATTTTTTTCCCTAGATTTATTTATTTCAAATTTTCCAGACTTTTTCTTGATTTTTTTTTCGTCTTATTTATTGAAATCAAGAAATGTATTCAGTTAAAAAAAAAATGCTATTTTAGGCCTTACAAAATCAGTTATTTTTCAACATTATTATTATTATTTTTTTTCATTTAAATGTTTCCATATTCTGTTTTGGCACAAAATATAAAAAAACTAACTTGATTTAATGTTGTTTAATGTTGAAGTAAATGTTGCATTGTATACAACTATATTACATAAAAAAAAAAAAAAAAAATCTAAAATAATTAAATATAAAATAAAAAATTCAAATGAATTTCTTATATATATATATATATATATATAAGAAATTAAGATGTGCTGGTCTATATTCTAGCTTTTTTTATGTAATATATTATATACATTATTTACAAATACTTTTGCATCTGCTGTGGACTCAGTTTGACGGTGTTTTATAAAGTTAAAGAGAGAAAGAAAAACCCAGCATCAGCAGGTGAAGACATCAAGACAAGTCTCTGTTCTTCAGCTTCAGAGAAACACTCTGACATCAACACAAACACACACACACACACACACAATCACTCTCTCTCTCTCTCCGTCACACACACACACACAATCACTCTCTCTCTCTGTCACACACACACACACTCAGACACACACACACACACACACACAATCACTCTCTCTCTCTGTCACACACACACACACTCAGACACACACTCACACACACACACATACTCACACTCTCTCTCTGTCTCACACACATTCTCACACTCACACACACACACACACAATCACTCTCTCTCTCTGTCACACACACACACACACTCAGACACACACTCACACACACACACACACACACACATACTCACACTCTCTCTCTGTCTCACACACATTCTCACACTCACACACACAGATTTAATTTTATTTACAAGTGTAATTTTAATTTTAGTTTAATTTTTTTTTTTTTTTTCATTCTTCTTATTATTTTTTATATATACTATTATTTAGGTTTAATTTGTCTCTTAATTTTAATTTTAGTTCAATTTAAGATGACCAAAGACTGCAATTTATTTAAATAAATAAACACACTCCATTTTTCAGAGTGAAATTATACAATAATGAAAATAATAATAATTCTCAATTGATATCTAATATATAACTGTGCAAAACTTCAAACAAGTACAGCAATCTTGCAGCTCGATATAAATAAGTAAAAAATAAGTAAAGTACGTAAATAAATAAATGTCACACTCTAACATTTGTGGCAATTACGACAGAAGTTAATTTAGTATTTTTATTTATTTATTGTCCTTTGTGATAACTAGTGCTAGTATTTTTATATTTTATTTTAGTATTTAGGTAAATTATTTTGTAGGTCAATTTTTTTAAAATTCCGTTTTAGTCAGTTTATTTCCAGTTAAGCTTGCCGTAGTAACATGTTGAATCTTTGTTTAGTTCAAATGTATTCCTAACATTAGTGTTTCATGAACAGACGTGTGTGTGTGTCTTCAGCACTCACCTTCTCCAGCTTCTTGTCCTCGGGTCTGAGCTCTGCTGTGTTCAGTAGCGCAGCACCGGCGTTGGGAGGCGTGATGGAGCTCAGGGGTCTCAGGGGCCGTCCCGAGGAGGAGGTGTGAGGCTGAGGGGCCGAGGTCATGGACAGGGGTCTCGAGGGCGAGCAGGATGGACTGGCCTGCACTCGCAGCGGAGTCACAGATGCAGTCGGACGCTCAGGGCTGCTGCTCACTGAAAACACAAACAGCATCACACCATCAATCATCAACACAACCAGCATCATACCATCAACCATCAACACAACCAGCATCACACCATCAACCATCAACACAACCAGCATCATACCATCAATCATCAACACAACCAGCATCACACCATCAACCATCAACACAACCAGCATCTCACCATCAACACAACTAGCATCTCACCATCAACACAACCAGCATCACACCATCAATCATCAACACAACCAGCATCTCACCACCAACACAACCAGCATCACACCATCAACCATCAACACAACCAGCATCTCACCATCAACACAACCAGCATCACACCATCAACACAACCAGCATCACACCATCAACCATCAACACAACCAGCATCACACCATCAACCATCAACACAACCAGCATCATACCATCAATCATCAACACAACCAGCATCATACCATCAATCATCAACACAACCAGCATCACACCATCAACCATCAACACAACTAGCATCTCACCATCAACACAACCAGCATCACACCATCAATCATCAACACAACCAGCATCTCACCATCAACACAACCAGCATCACACCATCAACCATCAACACAACCAGCATCTCACCATCAACACAACCAGCATCACACCATCAACACAAACAGCATCACACCATCAATCATCAACACAACCAGAATCACACCATCAATCATCAACACAACCAGCATCTCACCATCAACACAACCAGCATCACACCATCAACACAAACAGCACCACACCATCAATCATCAACACAACCAGCATCTCACCATCAACACAACCAGCATCACACCATCAACCATCAACACAACCAGCATGTCACCATCAACACAACCAGCATCACACCATCAACCATCAACACAAACAGCATCACACCATCAATCATCAACACAACCAGCATCACACCATCAATCATCAACACAACCAGCATCACACCATCAATCATCAACACAACCAGCATCACACCATCAACACAAACAGCATCACACCATCAATCATCAACACAACCAGCATCACACCATCAATCATCAACACAACCAGCATCACACCATCAACCATCAACACAAACAGCATCACACCATCAATCATCAACACAACCAGCATCATACCATCAACCATCAACACAACCAGCATCACACCATCAACCATCAACACAACCAGCATCATACCATCAATCATCAACACAACCAGCATCACACCATCAACCATCAACACAACCAGCATCTCACCATCAACACAACTAGCATCTCACCATCAACACAACCAGCATCACACCATCAACACAACCAGCATCACACCATCAACCATCAACACAACCAGCATCATACCATCAATCATCAACACAACCAGCATCACACCATCAATCATCAACACAACCAGCATCTCACCATCAACACAACCAGCATCACACCATCAACCATCAACACAACCAGCATCTCACCATCAACACAACCAGCATCACACCATCAACACAACCAGCATCACACCATCAACCATCAACACAACCAGCATCCAACCATCAACACAACCAGCATCATACCATCAATCATCAACACAACCAGCATCACACCATCAACCATAAACACAACCAGCATCTCACCATCAACACAACTAGCATCTCACCATCAACACAACCAGCATCACACCATCAATCATCAACACAACCAGCATCTCACCATCAACACAACCAGCATCACA